>NC_081569.1:93525343-93825343 GCF_022355385.1 Mustela nigripes
AAAAAAAAAAAAAAAAAAAAGTTAAAAAAAAATCTGTATGTTAACCTAATACATAGTTCCTAAATTATATCCAGTCATTGTGTCTTCCTAAACCAAATGTAAAGAGTTAATATAACTTTGTCTCATAGTGATGTTACTGGTTTCATTTCCATAGCATCAATGCAACTGATACTGACTGAAGACCCTATACTCCCTGTATTCAGCTGTGAAAATTTGAATGTAGACACCTGAAGAATAATCACATTGTAAAAACTCTGGATTTACCCAAAGATTCAGGAACACATTAAATAGTATTTTGAATTGGATCTGTTTAGATAACTTTAAATTAAATTTGTGTTTAAAAATTGATGCTTCAAACATCTACCATATAGACACTGTAACAGAGTTAAATCTAAAAGGTAAAAAAAAGGAAAAAGATCTATATTTAATGACTATACTCTTTTCTGGGGGCTTACCTTCTTTGAACCTCAGTCTCATCTATAAACAGCAGTAATAAACATGGTGATCACTGATTTACTTCAAAACTGTAAATTCATTGTATATATATGTACATATATATTTATACACATGCATATACACATATTGAACAAAGGAATGATTGTATAGTAAATGATTAACATTCTGAATTCGGACATAGTTCTATCTTTTCCATTAAGCAGTCAATACTAAGCAATGAATTTGGAAATTTATAATATGCTATAATATTCAGTGGAAAGTATAGTTCAACTGAATAAGACATGCAGTAATACCCATGATCTAAAATGAGGTATATTAGAGATGCCTGGGTGGTTCAGTTGGTTGAGCGACTGAGTCTTGATTTCAACTCAGGTCATGGTCTCAGGGTCCTGGGATGAAGCCCCAGCCCTGTCTTGGGCTCTGCACTCAGTAGGTAGCCTGCTTGAGGACATCTGTCCTTCTCCCTCTGCCCCCCACCCCAGTCTCATGTGCATACTCTCTCTCTCAAATAAATAAATCTTAAATTTAAAAATGGATAAATAAATAAATATATAAATAAAATGAGGTACATCAGTGTTTGTACTTTTTCTCATTTATACTTTATTTCCAGTTCTCGATCTAAGGATGACTACCATAGCAACAACTCTGATAACTATTGCCATTTGTTAAAAAGAAGGAAACAAAATATCACAAAGACTTCCCTTAGTAGTGGGAAATTTCTAACAATGTTGCAAGGCTCAAGAAAGCTTGGTAGAATGTCACTGATTTTGATTAGTCTTTTTTTCCCCCTTTAGTCAGATGGCTGGAGAGTGAAAGGGTGACATTACACAGGAGGGATTGTATCCAGAATATATTTTTAAAATTTCTTACAACTCCACAACATAAAGATGCCCCAGTATAAATAAAAGTGGGCAAAGGATTGGAATAGACATTTGTTTAAAGAAGGTATACAAATTCCTTATAGACCCATGAAAAGATAGCAACATTAGGCTATTTGTATTAAGGAAATACAAATTGAAACCACAATGGGCTATGTTACCCACACTAGGATGACTATAGTGAAAAAGACTATGTGTTATGTGATTTGTATTTTTAGATTCATGATTGTAAGAGTTCTTTGTTGGAGAATCTGTGACCACTCTATGCCAATTACTGGCTCTGCACTTTACATATGTTATCTTATTAAGGCCTCACAGCAACTTTGCAAATTCAAGTTATGTTTTTATAGCTAAAAGTGTTGGCATTTGGGGAGGTTAACTATTCAAGATGGTGTTGAAGCCCTTACCAATCTAAAGCTCATATTTTTTCATATATCACACTGCTTCTTACACAAAGGTTAATAGAGTATTTTTTTCAGACTTTCCTTCATCCACAAACAAGCAAATCTCAAAATGTGGCATATGATTGCTCTGAGTGAAATATGAGATTTATATAAGTAACTTCATTAAATGGCACATCAACAAGTTGTTTAGATTTTTATACTGCTGATTTTCATATTTTATCTGTTTTTAATTCACACCAAATGAAAACATGACTTTGATGGTCCTGTAAAACATGTCATGTGCAAAAATGAAATAGGAGAGCAACCTGAAATGAATTTACTTTGGGGGATTTTATGAACCATCAACTCAGCTTTCAGTTCACTCGCCATTAAGATGGATGTGATAGGTGAAAAAATAAGAACTTGGAGTAGTTCTTTTTGACGTATAATGTATCGGCAAATACAGGGCTAACGGTATAGCAAATTTCATAGAAACTCAAATAGTATAGAAAGCAGTTTTTGATGCTTAGGGCGTGCATATCTTCGATGTTTAGCAAATATTGAACTAATCATAAAAATTTACAAACCGATAACTGGTTATTAAAGATAAATTAAGACTATCTGAAAAATATCACCCAATGTGAATTAATAATAAATCAAAATACCTTTTGATTTCAGTCTCAGAAAGTAGGTCAGAAACACATTTGGAAAGATACAATATGAATGTTCCACTGGTATCTAATAAAAATGTTTTTTTCTTTATCTATGAATTAACTGAATTAAATAAGTGAGTTTTAAGCAATTGTAAATAAAATAAATTCAAGACTTTTGAAATTTTCTGAGATTTTATGTAATTTATGTGATTTATTGTTAAGTGCTTTGGAGTCAGAAGACCACTACTTGAATCTCAGCTCTCCCCTTTCTTATGGTGCAACCCAGACAAGCTGCTTCATATCTCTGAGTCTTAGTCTAAGGGTGAAATGGGAAAGATAATATACATCTTGAATGGATTTAATGCAGACTAAATCAGCACTGTATGTAAAGCATTTTGAATAATGTCTGGCATAGGGGAAGCACTTGATTTATAGAAGATCTGGCAGTATAAATTGAAGAGCGAAAACTTCACAGTGAAAAATGAAATTGAAATATTGACAAGTTGGAAAATTGGGTCTGTGTACGTGAGCAAATATGATCATTCAGAATGAAAATACATTTTAGCTTATGTGTAAAATATTTTTCTCAAGTGCTTTCTTTCCTGGCTGAAGAAATGCGTTCACTTAATATTTCAGATACACAAAATGAAAAATTAACTTCTCTTTATAATTATACAAATTGAGGCCAAAAGTCCTTCTTTCCTTAAAGATCTGTTTTAGCTGCTAACCCAGTTAGACTTTGCTGGATAATAGCTATTTTTATCAAATTATTTAAATAAGGTGTGATTAAAAAAATAATATTTTATACCTCCTCAAGTATCCACAATTTATTTTTTTATTTTTATTTATTTTTATTTTTAAAAGATTTTATTCATTTATTTGACAGAGAGAAAGTGATCACTAGTAGGCAGAGAGGCAGGCAGAGGAAGGGGCGATGCAGCTTCCCACTGAGCAGAGAGCCCAATGTGGGGCTTGATCCCAGGACCCTGAGACTATGACTTGAGCCAAAGGCAGAGGCTTAACCCACTGAGCCATCCAGGTGCCCCATCCACAATTTATTTTTAAATAGTATATTATATTTGAGTTGGAGAAATGTGGGGAAATTAAATTATATGAATAATGTCTATATTAGAGCCTCTAGTAAAGTAAAAGGAACATGCAGGTTGATATAAAAAGCATAACTAGAACACTTGTGACAAACCAATAAAATTATCTTTTTATCAATTTAGCTAAAACTGCCTTATGTTATAATCCATTACCTTCCAATTCTTTTTTTTTTTTTTTAAGATTTTATTTATTTATTTGACAGAGAGAAATCACAAGTAGATGGAGAGGCAGGCAGAGAGAGAGGGGGAAGCAGGCTCCCTGCTGAGCAGAGAGCCCGATGCGGGACTCGATCCCAGGACTCTGAGATCATGACCTGAGCCGAAGGCAGCGGCTTAACCCACTGAACCACCCAGGCGCCCCTACCTTCCAATTCTTAAGAGAAAAAATTTAACACAAAATTGGACTCATTGGATTTACATTGCCACATTATACAGTTTGAAGGAAGAAAATTCAGTATTAAATATTCTTCTAATGGAGCAGAAAGTAAGTTTTTGGATTGATATGATTATATCCATCCATTAGTATCTTTAAGGTATATTCCTAGGAATGGCTGATTGGAATTAAAATAATATCTTGACTCAGGAATCTTCAATGAGACCAGTTACCATCATGACGTTCAGTTATCAGAACAAAAAAGAACAATAGGCTTATTAAAAGATGTGTGTAACATAAAATGTAACAATTTCATAACTTTAATTTAAAAATTTTCCTGAAAGTTTAAAATTATCTGTATATTAAAAGTCCCAAATCAAGGTGTCAGCAGAGCAATACTCTTTCTGATGACTGAAGGAGAGAATACTTCTCTGCCTCTTATAGCTTCTGATGTTTGCCAGCAATCCTTGGTGTTCCTTGACTTCTAAGTGCCTCATTCCAGTCGTGTATCTTCACATTTTCTTCCATCTTTTCGTGTCTGTCTCTGTGTCCAAATTTTCCCTTTTTATGAGGGTACTAGTCATATTGAATTATGGCCCATCTTAATGACCTATTTTTAACTTGGTTATTTTGTTAAGACCTTATTTCCAAATAATGTTACATTTTGAGGAATAGTGGGTTAGGACATCAAAGCATCTTTTATGAGATGGGGAACAACTGAACACTTAACAACTAGCATGGAAATGGGTACCCAAGTCTTAAAATAGCAAGGAACTGGATCTTGCCAATTACCCTAGTTTTCTTAGAAGCAGTCTTCTTACAGCTTCTTTCTTTTTTTTTTTTTTTTTTTTAAGATTTCACTTATTTATCTGACAAAGAGAGAGATCACCAGTGGGCAGAGAGGCAGGCAGAGAGAGAGGGGGAAGCAGGCTCCCCGCTGAGCGGAGAGCCCGATGTGGGGCTCGATGGCTCGATGGCAGGACCCTGGGATCACGACCTGAGCCGAAGGCACCCACTGAGCCACCCAGGCGCCCCTTCTTAGAGCTTCTTAATAAGAACCTAGTCAATCAACTCCATGATTTCAGCCTTGTTAAAACTAGAGTAGAGAAACCAATCCAGACTCTGACCTACATAACTGTAAGATCATAAATTTGTATTGTTTTAAGTTTGTGGTTATTAGTTACTGCAGCAATAGAAAACTACTTAAGTCATTTTCTTCCCCCACCCTTTTCATTGCTGAGCAGCATTCTACTTTATGGATACACCACAGTTTTATCTGTTTGCTTGCTAATCAACACTTGGTTGTTTTTAATGGTTGGGGTATTACCAAAAAAAAGGTTGCTATACTCATTTATATAAAGGCCTTTGTGGAGACATATGTTTTCATTTTGGGAATGTCTGAGGTATAAAGACAGTATAAATTTAATTGTTTTAGAAATTGCTAAACACTTTTTCAAAATAATGATAGCATTTTACATTGGAAATGACAGGATGAAATTTTTAGTTGCTTGTATCATAACCAATACTTAGTTTTGTCAATCTATTTTAGACATTCTTATAGGTACATATTAGTAGTATCTGGCAGTTTTAATTATTTGCTTGAAAACTAATGAGCATCTTTCTATGTACTTGTTGGCTTTCCATATATCTTCATATTCAAAGTATCTGTTCAAATTTTTGACCATTAAAAAAATTGTCTGGGGGCACCTGGGTTGCTCAGTGGGTTAAAGCTTCTGCCTTCAGCTCAGGTCATGATCCCAGAGTCCTGGGATCAAGCCCCACATTGGGCTTTCTGCTCAGCAGGGAGACTACTTCCTCCCTTCTCTCTCTCTGCCTACCTCTCTGCCTACTTGTGATCTGTCAAATAAGTAAATAAAATCTTAAAAAAAATTGTCCGCCTTCTGACTTTTAATTTTTATATATTCAATATGTCATTTATCAGATACATATAGGAATATATCATATATAGGTATCTATATCTATGGGTATATATATATCCCATACATAGATATCTTATATATCTGATATATAGAGATATATAAATATGGGATAGTTATATACATAGATATACCTATCATATATACAGATATATGTATAATACACATATATAGCAAATTTTTTCCCACTTTGTCATTGCTTTTTCATTTTTTTACACTAACTTTAGAAGACCAGAAGGACTTAATATTTATGAAGTAGAATTTATCAGTTTTTTAATTGATTTCAGATATATTAGACTCCTAATTTACTCACTTTTCAAAATTATTTTATTCTAGATTTTTGTATTTCCTACAAATTTTAGAATATATTTCTTAATTTCTAAAATAAATCTCACATTTTCATTTGGGTTGTATTGTATTGTCCAATACAACATTTAGGGTTCTCCAGAGAAATAGAACCAGTACAATATAAATATTGATATAGATATAAAAATGTAAGGAACTGGCTTAGATGATTATGGAAATTGAGAAGTCCCAAGATCTGCAGTCAGCAAGCCACATATCCAGTAGAGCTGAGGGTGTTAGTTCCAGTTCAAGTCAAAATGCGGAAGTCCAGTGCTCAGCTGAAGACCATCAGACAGAGCAAATTTCGCTCTTCCTCAGCCTTTTGTTCTATTTAGGCCTCAAAGGATTAGATGAGTCCTACCCACACTGGAGAGCATAATCTGCTTTATACAGTCTATACCAACTTAGAAGTTCATATCATTCAGAAATACTCTCATAGAAACACCCAGAATAATGTTATCAAATATCTGGGTATTTTGTGGATCAGTCAAGCTGACACACAAAATTAACCATCACATGTATCTGTAGATACATTTTGATAAAGTAAAACTTTTATCAATATTTAGTCTCCTAATTCCTAAGAATAATATATTTATATTAAAGTTTCCTGCTAATTATTTTAAAAATGTTTTGTAGTTTCCATTGAAACATGTCTTTTGCATATTTTGTTAGATATATCCCTAAATACTGAATATTTCTTGGATATTTTGGTAAAAAGCATGATTTTAACTTTAAATTTCTAATTATTCTTTGCTAATGCGTAGACCTAAAATTGGATTTTGTATATTTTTATATACTCAGTGAGCTAGATATTAAACTCATTTATTAGTTTAATAGCTTTTTGTAAATTCTTAGGATTTTCTAAGTAGACCATTAAATCATCAACAAATAGAGTCATTAATACTAGGTTTGTGCCATTTTTAGTCATGTTCAAATTAGGGAATGTGCCTAGGCAAAAGCCAGGAATTTGCAAATGTCAATTGCTTTAGTTCCTTTTTGCAAGTGTTGATACTTTTCTAATTCATTTGCTTTTAATTGTTTCCCAAGTTCTTTAAGTGGTTGTGTGTGTGTGTGTGTGCTTAAGATTTTCTAATTGTTTTCTGTGGTAGGGTTAATGTATGTGCAAGCCACTTGGCCATTGCCAGAGCATTTCTACTTCACTTTTGATCATTGACTTCAGTTCTACCTGTATTTGATTTGATTTAATTTTTTAAAAAATTTTTTAAAAATTTTATTATTTATTCGACAGACAGAGATCACAAACAGGCAGAGAAGCAGGCAGAGAGAGAGGAGGAAGCAGGCTCCCTGCTGAGCAGAGAGCCCGATGTGGGGCTTGATCCCAGGACCCTGGGATCATGACCTGAGCTGAAGGCAGAGGCTTTAACCCACTGAGTCACCCAGGTGCCCCCTGAATTTTATTATAAATCTACCATTTTACTAGCTGTTATTTGACTCACCCATTCTATCTTTTTGTCTGTCTTTCCTTGCATTTTTAAAAAATAATTTACTATTTTTCTCTTGTTAGCTCATAGTTATAAATGTAATGGCTGTATTTTTGTAATTATTACACAGATTAAAAATACTTCTTGACTTATCAAAGTCTAGTGTAACTTGTACTTTTATTGCCCTCTGGGACAATGCAGTGATGGATTTAGTATTCTTTCATACAGCAATATTTTCACATTTTCCCATGTATAATTGGTTTTTGTTTGTTTACTTATTTTTACTTTACATTTCTTCTTGTATCTGAACATTTTCTTTTAGCCTAAAGAAAATACTCTAGGTTTTCCTTTAATAGGATATCCCGATAATTTTTCACTGCCTTGTGTATTCTGCAGTGCCTTCAAACAAAGTAATGGTATGTATTTGTAAAGCTTGTCTATAGTACAATGTTGTACAGCAATTCTCTAGGTCACATTCATCTTGCTTAACTGAAACTCTATGTCTGTTGGTTAGTAACTTCCCATTTCTTCCAGCTCTCAGCCTCTGGAAACCACCATTCTGCTCTTTGATTCTATGAATTTGATTGTTTTAGATGCCTGAGTACAACCATGCAGTATTTGTCTTTTTGTGACTGATTCATTTCACTTAATGCAATATCCTCAAGGTTTATCCATGTGTTGTCACATTTTAAAGAATTTCCTTCTTTTTAAAGGCTGAATAATACTCTCTTGTATGTGTATACCACATTTATTCACCTATTCATCTGTGGACAGACATTTAAGTTGTTTCCATATTTTGGCTAATTAGAATAGTGCTACCATGAACATGAGAATGCTAATATCTCTTTAAGGACATTATTTCAATTCTTTTGGATAAATACCCAGAGGTTAGATTGCTGGATCATATCATAGTTCTGTTTTTAATTTTTTGAGGAACCTCCATACTGTTTTTGTAATGTTTTTGATATTCCATTCTATATTCACACCAATTTGCAAGGGTTCCAGTTTCTCTGCATCTTTGCTAACATTTGTGGTTTTTGTTGTTGTTTTGATAACAGCTGTCCTGACAGGTGTGAGGTGATTTTGGTTTTGATTTGCATTCCCCTGATAATTACTGACCTAATCATAATTTTTTTATATAGCTGTTGGCTCTTTTTTTTTTTTTTTCCTGTTCGTGAATTTTATTAAGTGGCTATGATATGCCAGTTTAAAGTTCATCTTACTTGTGGAGATATAGAAGGAACAAGAAAAATCTGTGCCCTCAGGGAATTTATATTCTGGTGGGGTTAGAAAATGTGAGTCATACAAAAAATGGAGATAAACAGTGACAATGCTGTATAGAAAATAAAGCAGGTGGGCAAATACAGGGCATGAGCTTGGGTGGCAGGGAGGGCCTCTCTCTGAGGTCACCATGGAGTGATAGGGCAGAGTTGGGAAACAACCAGGAGAAAAGCATCCAGATGGATATTCCTTTTCACCCCAGCTCCCCTCAACCAGGCCCTTGTCCAAGAATAGCCCAAAAGAATTCAAGTCCTGGAGAGTAAAGCCTCCCTCTAATTATGAAGGTTTTCAGAGCCAGGATAGATTGGACACAGGAGACTGGGATGAGAAAGTATCTACATGCCCCCTTTTCTCCTGGCGGTGGTACCCCAGGCTTCCCAGGGCTAGGGGCATAGCCCAGACTCCCTGCCTTTTGAGAAAGATGGGAGTCTGGGCCCTTGCAGGAAGGTAAGGGGAGATGCTAACCCCAGGGACACTCCCCATGGCAAGTGGGCATCCAGGGCCAGAGGTTCCAGGGTCACTTCTTCCTGGCGCGTCTGCTGCCTCCAGGGCAGCCATGCTGCTTGCAGCTGTGACCTGGTTGGCGACACTGATGAGAGGCTTGAGCACTGTGCTGTATGTCTTCTTTGGAGAATTGTCTATACAAGTCCTTCACCCATTTTTTACTTGGCTCATTAGTTTTTTGCTATTGCATTGTGGGAGTTTCTTACACATTTTGAATATTAACCTTTTATTGGATATATAGTTTGCCAAGGTTTTTTTCTGTTTTATTTGTTGCCCTTTCACTCTGTTGATTGTTTCCTTTTCTGTGAGGAAGCTTTTTAGTTTGACATAGTATCACTTGTCTATTTTTGCTAATGTTGCCTGTGTTTTTGGTATCATATCCATGAGAAAATTGCCAAGACTGATGATACAAAGTTTTCTTCTATATTTTATTTTAAGATTTTGTTTTTTTTGTTGGGGTGCCTGGGTGGCTCTGTCATTAATGTCTGCCTTCAGCTCAGGTCATGATCCCAGAGTCCTGGGACTGAGTCCTGTGTAGGGCTCCCTGCTCTATGGGGAGCTTGCTTCTCCCTCTCCCACTCCCCCTGCTTGTGTTCTCTCTCTCACTGTCTCTCTGTCAAATGAATAAAATCTTTTAAAAAATAAAATAAAGATTTTGTTTATTTGTTTGAGAGAGAGAACAAGTGATGAGGGGGTAAAGGGAGAGGGAGAAGCAGGCTCCCCACTGAGCAAGAAGCTGATATGGGACATCTAAAGACATTTAAGTCTTTAACCCATTTGGAGTTTATTTTTGTGTGTGGTGGTGTAAAATAGAGTTCCAATTTAATTCTTTTGCATGTAGATATTCAATTTCATTTTCTGAGTACTCTCTGTGGGGAAAAGACATCCTTTCCCCCATTGTGTATTCTCAGCACCCTTGTTGAAGATCAGTTGATGATATATGTATGGATTTATTTCCAGGCTCTCTATTCTGTTCCATTGTCAAAATGCCCATATTACCTAAAGTAATCTACAGATTCAGTATAATCCTTTTCAAAATTTCGACAGAATTTTCTTATAGTAATAGCAAAGCAATTCTAAAATTTATATGGAACTGCAAAAGACTATGAATAGCCTAACAATCTTGAGAAAGAACAAAGCTAAAGGCATCATGTTTCCTGATTTCAAAATAGCCTGCACAGCTGCAGTAGTCCAAACATATGATGCAAGCAAATATTTTAAGAGTGGCACAATATTCAGTACTGTATTTTTACCAGGACTATTTAACCAGTTCTTTTTGTTGGGTTATTTAAAGATTTCATTTAAATAAAATATACTGAGAGAAACATTCCTTTCCATAAATCTTCATGACGACATCAAATTTTTCCTCAGAATAAGTTAGAATAAATTTCTAATAATAAAATTTGGGCTTGTAAACATTTTAAAATTTTTTTAAAAATTTTATTTTTTAATAAAAAAAGATTTAAATCTTTTAAAAGATTTAAAATCTTTTAAAAGATTTTATTTATTTATTTTAGAGAGAGGGAGAGAAAGGTATTGATTGTGGGGGGAGAGGCAGAGGGAGAGGGAGAGAGAATATTTCAGACACCCTGCTGAGCATGGAGCCAAACTCTGGTCTCCCTTCCAGGACCCTGAGATCATGACCTGAGCCAAAACAAAAGTCAGATGCTTAACCAGCTGAACCACCCAGGTGCCCCAACATTTACAGATTTTTAATAACACTACAAAAGGCAGAAAGCAACTTGTTTTTCCACCTATTATAGAAAAAGATTTTTATACATGCTTACAAAATACTACATCTTATTTTATCTTTTTAGTTATATATGATTGTTTTACTTCAAAGGTGATTGAGTAACAAAGTTTGAATATTTTAGTCATGTTAATTCTTTATATTTTCCTTTTGTGAGTTTCCTCTCTGTTGGTTTTAAACATTTTTTACTGGGAAATCTTTATTTCCTATTATTTTAATGAGAAATAAGATGAAATTACTAAGAAATTTTTTATTTCCTTGTTAATTAATTTAAAACATATATACTTATAGATTAAAGCCAATAAATAGTTTTTCAGTAATAGACACAGCAAATATTTTCTTCAGTTTATTGCTTTTCTTTAGTCAAATCTATTGAATTTTTCATTCATGTGTGTTTTACTTTGCTTATAATGCTTGGCATATGAATGTTAACAAACATTCATATATATTTTTCTGTTTTTTTAATATTTTATTTCTTTTAAAGAGTTGACTTTTCATTTGTCTAAAAGTTAACTTCTTGTTTCCTGGCAACTTTGCATACTGAATTTTTCTAATTTTCAGGTCACAGCTCATCAAATAAGCTTTACTTGACCTATTCCTCTGTTGCTCAAGGTTCTTTTTACCACATTGCCTTGTGTATTTCCTTCTAAATACTTTTTATGTGCAAAAATATTCTTAATCATTTGTCTCTTGAACTAAATATTGTCTGTCTTCATTAGAATGTAGGTTCAATGAAGTAAGGATATTTTATGCTTTACTTTCCTCTGTATTCTTTCAGCCTAATAACTATCCTGTACCTAGTAGAAATTCAAATATATTTGTTCATTGAAAAATGTACCATTTATTATTGCCTCATATATTTTTTTTGATTATGTGGGAGTCTAAGATCCTTTTCATTTGAAAAAGTTCACTTTGCTTATGAGATTATTACTCAATTACTTTATAATCAACTACTTTGTCAATTTTTTAAAATAATAAAAATTGTATTCAAATTGCCAAATCATCTTAAAAACAAACAAACAAACGAAACACATGTCTACAGTGAGACTTAGAGATAAATACATCTAGAAGAAAAAGTATTTCCATAGAGGCTTATTGAGAAACATTATTTTTAGATGACAGTTTCCTAAAACAAGCACAATTTTTCTCACCTGTAAATTCAGTCCTTTTTATTTTTTCTTTTCCTATTAGATCTAGATGGTTTAGCAACCATCCTTTAATAATATCATCTGGTTTTAGACTAAAAAGAGTTCTAGGAAATCTCATTCATTTCCTGATGCTATCTCACTGTGGCCCACTTATGGTAATGATGTCAGGTTACACTGGAATTCCATATATACAAGATTCTACTCATTGTATAATAGTTAAGAATAGACTTTTCTGTCGAAACTTTGAAATGGTCATTCTTTGTTGAAGACCCAGTTCTTGATAAATTGTCATAGCAGAGCCTTGAGATAAGCATGCAAGGGATTGCTGATAATATTGAATGGTCAAGTTTATTTATTACAGCAGCTATCAACATGAGAATCAAGAAGAGTTGATATTCCTTACTGGCATTTAACACATCCTATTTAATAAAGACTTGATCAGTGTTTGCCCTATGATAAAAAACATATGATAAAGAGTAAGGCCATTGAAGAATCTCCAGGGCCTTCCAATACATCCTGTAAATTGTACATATTTATACTAATAAATATTTACTTATATAAAATTGAATAATGAAATAAGAACTTAGAGATACTTATGACACATATGACATTACTAGCTATATAAATACTCATGTAATCAACATGAAAAAGATGAACAACTTCAAAGATAGGTAAACAAAAGACATGCACATATTTCTACAAAGAAATTAATATAAATAATATTGCTAAACTTCACTAGCAGTTTAAAATGCAAATTAAAATATAATGAAATATCAATTTTTATGTAACATTGGAAAATAATTGATTTCTGAAATGTATTGCAGTTTATAGAACATATCATGACTTATTGGTGAGAACGTTAATGGTTTCAATCATTTTGAGGGTAAGTTTGCAATATGCATTATAATGTTAAGTTGGTATATCATTTACCACAATGATTTCATTTCAAAGAATTTATCTTACAGGGGCGCCTGGGTGGCTCAGTGGGTTAAAGCCTCTGCCTTTGGCTCAGGTCATGATCCCAGGGTCCTGGGATCGAGCCCCACATCAGGCTCTCTGCTCAGCAGGGAGCCTGCTTCCTCCTCTCCCTCTGCCTGCTTCTCTGCCTACTTGTGATCTCTGTCTATCAAATAAATAAATAAATAATCTTAAAAAAAAAAAAGAATTTATCTTACAAATATTTGTACAATCTCTCTCTCTCTCTCTCTACACACACACACAAATGATAACATAACATAGTTTATAATTAAGAAAAGCCAGCAATCAAAATAGCCATTGCTGTGGACTGGTCAAACAAAAAATGGATTCATTCATGCAGTGGAATATTAAGCAGATACTAAAGAGATTGAGAAAATCTTTGATTTAAGAAGACTTAAATTCTTCCATTACTTAAAACAATATGTAGTTTGCAATTCATTTTGAACAGAAGCAAATATATGCTCTCTTTCATGAAAAAAAGGATGGCTCAAAAGAACCAAGAGCCTGGAAGGTGAAACTGGGAACAACTAGAAATTTTTTCCAGACCTTGAAACCTGATCCAGAAAAATGTGACATATGCCCAGCTGGACCTCAGAACTTGCCCCCCCCCACCCCGCCCAGTTTTATTGAGAAATAATTGAAATGCATCACTGTACAATTTTCAGGCATATGGCATGAGGGTTTGATTCGTATGTATTGTGAAATGACTACCACAATAGGTTCAGCTAACATCCACCTTATAGAGATATAATAAAGAGAAAAGAGAGAAGAGAATTTAAAAAAAAAAATGTCTTTTTATGGTGAGAACTCTTAGCATTTACTCTTAACTTTTCTTTATATTATTCATCATCCTTGGTATTTATTTATCTTACAACTGTAAGTTTGCACCTGTTATGTTCTTTTTACATTCATTTCCCCTATTTTTGAACTGTACTATCTATAACTGTTCCTACTTGCCCCACTACCCCCCACCCACACACACCGTATGTTGGGAGTATCAGAGAACTTGTCTCTAGTTTCTCATGGCAACAGATGGAGGGGAATTTTTCCTTAGCAACTCTCCTTAATGGATTAAATGAAAAAGCCTCATCTGCACCTGGATCTGATTTAGATATTGGACTTTGAATTGAGAGGATGAGATTATGCACTTTGACCTGATGTGTAATGGGATGAAACTTTTGGGTACCTTGAGAGGGTTATATGTATTTTGTAATTGGGAAGGACATGAGTTATTGTGGGCCAGAGAACATACTGTAAAAGACTAATGAAACATGTATTTGTTATGATGGTTGGATTTTATAACTTATTTTAAATCCTTAGAAGAGAGCTTCTATCACATATAATTTCATTTGGAAATACGATAACTACATATAATTTTAGTGACTGAATATGTTACTTTGATTAAAAAAATTTAAATTCTTCATTTAAAAATAATATGCACTTTACAATTTATTTTTGTACAGATTGGGCTGTCCTTAAGAACACATTACTTATTAGAAATATTTTCTCATTGTGAAAATTCTCACTGTCAGAGAAAAGAGGAAAAAAATGTGGGGGTTATCAAATCTTGCAAAAATATTTTTCAGTCTTTCCTGAGGAAGTTTAAAGAATAGAAAAACGGGGATTACAAAGTAAGAGATGTTTTGCATACTTGTCTAAATTTTGTGCCACTTATGAATCCATTCTTACTACAGTGAGCATGCTGTGTGTACTACATGGCTTTTAAAAAATCTTTTTACTTTTTCACACTACAGAGAACATATTACAAAAATGGCATTGCTTATTTCAGGGTACATAGTTATTAATAAATGTGTCATGATGCCCATGTTATTCAAGAAATCTCTGTGAAACCTGGTCTCATGCTGTCTGCACTGTAAATAGTTTGGTAATGCAGGCTATAGAGTAGCTGATAAACAATGGAATCTATAGTCACATAAAATAGCATGTTAGGGTATATTATTAAAGCAAATTTCTCTATTCTCAGAGTGCTGACAACATTTATTTAAGCAGAGGTGCCTAATATATGTGTGCTGACATGCAGTAGGTATGAATAAAAAATAAATGGTGGCTGATAAAAGAAGTCAACAAAATGATGTCAAATTTGTAGACTAATGGGCTAAGCAAACAAAATATTCTGACATATGGAACTATTACTGAAAAATTTTTTTGGAAAATTTTAACAGTCTAATTGAAGGAAAAATATAAAGAATATGTAAGTATATATAAAGAATATAAGGAAGTAATCCTTCATGTAACACTAGAAATATTTGGAAAATTATTTCTAAGGGTCAAGGGAATCAGTTTGAAAAATTATTTCCATAATATCTTTACAATTAAAAGTGTCTTGGACTGAGTCCTAACCTCTCAGTTAATTCATCTTCAATGTTTAATCCCTGTATAGATGTAATTATCCGATGTTCAAATGAACATCTAAATTATCTAATTTGTCAGAGAAATATCTTTGTCCAATTGGAGTATAGGTCACTAATTATTTTCTGTTTGTAGAAATTAGAGTTCAGGAAAAATTAAAAAAAAAATAGTCACACACAAAAACCTGTGCTGGCTCATAGAATGCAGTCCTCCACCACCAGTTCAGTCCTCCTCCTGCACATACACTGAAGGAGGTTTCACATAAACTTTAACAGAATAGGAAGTAAGATGAAGGATTAGTTGCTTTGCTGTTAAAATATCGAAGTTGGAAGAACAAAGACTGGAGAGGAACCATGGCAATAATAACAGGTAAACTCATATAGCCTATTTTTAATTTGTTATTATAGTTTAAAAATATTAAAATAATGGGTTTTCACTCAAGATTCAATATTCCTTCAAAGTACAGCATTTTTGTAATTGGTATTTAAACTGTTTTAAAAGAAAAAAAAGCTTTACTCTACCTTTCATATGTTTTCTCCTTCTCTCTCTCTCCCTCTCCCTTTCTCTCTCTCTCTCTCTGTTTCTCTCTCTCTCTCTCTCTCTCTCACACACACACACACACACACACACACACACGAATCCATGTCAGCTAAACTAGTATATGAAAGGTAGAAAATGAGTGATAGTTAAAAATAAAAGCCTGTGTTACTCCAGGAATACTGAAAGTCCATGTCTATTGCTTTTCTAAGGCCATGGAAATTTGATTCTGAAACTTAGCTCATAATAAACATTGGAAATAATTTAAAGTGACATCCATTTGTTCTTGCTGCTAGTAAATGCCTCATCAAAGATCTCTTGACCTTTTCTGAAGTTAGATTTGGGGAAAAAAAAAATCAGTGGAGCAATTCCAAGGCTACGATAAGTTAAAAACTAAAACTTTATGTAAAATTAAATATATAAATTTTTAATTATATATATATTTATATATAATTTTATATATTTACATATAAATTTTATTTAGTTTTTATTTTGTATATATAAATTATATATATTTAATATATTTAAAATTAAAGTAATAGGAATTTCTTTGAGATGTAATTGATATATACCATTGGTTTCAAGTGTATAGCATAATAATTCAATATATGTATCTGAAATGATCATTATCATAAGTCTAACACCCATTACCACACATAACTATAATTTTTTCTTATGATGAGAAATTCTGAGCTTACTCTCTTAACTTTGAAATACATAATATAGTATTATTAACAGATTACTTAGATTGTCAGATTGTCAATACATTGACAGGAGAAGAAAATAAAATAAAATAGTTTTCCATGGAGCACCAGGTGGCTCAGTTGCTTAAGTATCTGCCTACTTCTCAGGTCATCATCTCAGGGTCCTACCATAAACCCCATGTTGGATTCCCTGTTTAGTGGGGAATCTGCTTTTCCCTCTCCTTTGGCCCCTTCCCCCTGCTTGTATGCTCGCTCTCTATTTTTCAAGTAAATAAATAAAATCTTTAAGGAAATATTCAACCTCATTAGGAAGAGCATTTTATAACACTTGAGAATTGTTGATCTTGGTATGAACTTTTGCCATTACTTTATCACCAAATCAAATGTTCCACTAATAAATGGAATTCAGAGATAATCTCTCAAACATCTTTTTTTGGCTGATCGCAACAACAAATCTCCCCATCTCTTGAGATGTGCATTCTTTGCTTCATGTAGTTATTATACCTTGTCCTGTGATTGTATGAAAAACAAAAGGTGAACAGACTGGGGAGAAAGATTGTTGTTCGGAAGAGGTGATAAAAGATAAACCTCAATAGGGTAGTTAATTCCCAGAAAACTGAAAACTGACTGCATGCAGAGTCTGTTTCTTGCTGATTTGTAATCATGATTCTTAAGTGTGGCAATTACATTGACATATCCATGTTTTGTCATTGTTTCATATATCTAGCATATGTTCCTTCCTGTTCTTCGATTCATATTCCTATATTTATGAGCTTACCTTTTTATTACTCCTCCCAAATTCTAGTTTTACCTCCTTCCTAGGTCTCTTTTCCTATTACTGGGCCTTGATATTTTATTTTATTTTTTATTTTGTTTTCATTCCATTTTTATTTATGACGTTAAGTAGAAACCAAATTTCTAAGTTTCCTCAGCTACATTGACTTAAAACACTTCCCATTGACCATAGTTTGAGATCTTAAATTTTCCTTCTTTCACTAGGCCATAATGAATGGTAAGGAAATAAGAATATATAGCTGAGTTCTAAGTTTTCTAATAGACTAGAGTTCTAGAGTTTAGAGGCTCCCAGCACTTTAAAAGTCTTTGATTCCCCTTTATTTGTGAGCAAAATTCGATTAACTGCTAAAAATCCCTTTGCATATTTTGGACATTGGTAATACCATACACACATTCTACTGGGGTGTTTTTAGTAGGTTTATGAACCTACCTTAGGCCATAGCACCAGCATGCTGGAAGCAAAACCAATGCAAGGCCTTGATATTTTATGCAACTGAATATGTAAGTGATAAAATTGATAAGATTTGAAAAGAAGAGAAACAGAAGGAACAAAGTTTAGATAGATGGCTATTGCAATGGTACACATACACACATGAGCTGATTTGAGAGAAGTACTGAGAAAGATGAAGTATACAATCTGTAGAGATATTTTTGGGAAATACCACCATCAGTGAGATGCAGTGGGAAGATATGTGAAATGAATCTATGTTTCCAAATGTAAGTATAAGGAGACAAGAATTAAGCTGTTTTGTGAGGGCAAAGATTTAAATTAGTTATGGAAAAGTTCAATTTGAAGTGAAGTTGTGATGGCCAACTGGAAATGAAGAGAAGGCTGGTAGAAATATTTTACTGGAACGTCAATTAGAGGAAATGTCTGGAGAAAAATTTAGACTCTTGGAGATAGATGAATAGAATATAAAGTCAATGCTTTGGAGGAATATATACAGTTATGATTTTGAGTTTATTAATTTATTCATCAAAATTTTACTACAGACTAAGTATATATAGGCACCGTTCCAGACACTAGAAATACAAAGTAGAAAATAGAATGACCTTTTTATGATTCATGGTCTACTTGAAAAGAAAGAAGTGAACATAAATTTAGCTTAATGTGGTATGTTAGTTTGTTAGGGCTTCCATAATAAAATACCAAAGACTAGGGACTTAAATAACAGAAATTTATTTTCTCAGTTCTAGAGACCAGAATTCCAATATGAAGGGGTCAGTGTATTTTATTTTTCCTGAGGTCTATGTCTTTGTCTTTCAACTACTGTCTTCTCACTGTGTCTTCACATGGCCTTTCCTCTGGGTATATGCTTCTCTGGTATCTCTTACAAGAACACCAGTCCTAGTGGATTAGGACTCCATGCTGATAAACTCATTTAATCTTAATTATTTCTTTAAAGTCTCTGTTGTCAAATATAGTCACTTCTAGTGTACTAGGGGTCAGAGCTTCAACATATGGGTTTTTGCATAATGAAGGGGTTAGGCATATAAAAACTATAACTACATCCCAGAAGACAAACAAGTCCGTATGAATGAAGTGGGAGAGAGACTCACAGAAGAGACAAAATCTAAGTTAGTGACTCTTGAACAAAACGTATAGAATATTTTATGAATAGGAAAAAGCAGATGTGTGAGAATGAATCATGTTCAGGAAATGGTCTGATGTGAATGGGAAGTCCTTTCAGGACATGCTAAAGACCTGTGTCTTATCGGTCATTCTCCTCCATCCGTCCATACACCAGATAAATTCACCAGATGAATTTTGTTTATTTCTCAAATCTGTTCTTTTTTTCTGTCTTTGTCATCGTGTTCTAACCTCTTGTCTAGGGCTCTGAAATCCCTACAACAGTCTACTTCAACTTTCATTTAAGCATGATCTTTTAATAATTTAGATTTAAAATTGTATCCTCTCTGATCTTAAAATCTCTTAAAGGCTTTCAGTGGCTCTTAGGATGATGATCTTCAATATGTCTTTGAAGTTCTGCATTGATTAGGTCCTGCCTACCTCTCAAACCTCATTTCTTTCTGTAGTCACATCAAATTTATCTCAAACATTTAAGGTGTTTTTTCATCCCCAAATTTCTTTGCATGCTTTATTTCCTCTCCGTGGAGTGTGTTTCCTTACCCTTTGTATTGAATTAATGCTTACTCATCCTTCTGAACTGAGCTCATATCCTCTTCTTGGAGAAGTCTTTTCTTCACCTCACTAGCTAGATCAGAAGCACCATTATTTGTCTTTAAGGTAAGTTTTACATATTTTTTTTTTTTTTAGAATATATATAGTGGGAACTTATTACATTCTGACCTATAATTTCATTTACATTTTCTCTGCTAGGTATACACGATCCACAGGGCAATATAATAATAAAAAATTATTTATAATAAGTAGCTAAATATTTAGCACACGAGATTTAATTTGAAAGAGTAAGTTATCAATAAGATATATCTATATATACACATATCTACATTCAAGAGATTTCAAATAGAAAAGAAAATGCCCTTTTGTTTTCTGTATTACTATTAGAAATGAAATAAAGTTAGCCATACTTTTATCCTCATGGTATTAAAAAGAAAGGAGTTGTGGAAAAAAATAGGTTATTATTCTGAGTGTCCTTTCCAGTTAATTTCAATTTTCTTTACTTTTTTTTCCCACAAAGAAATCTGATACCTAGCATGACAAGAAAACAAAATCACATTGACACTCTCTAAAATAATTGCTGTATTACAATAAAAATTGAGTATACATGCCTATCATAATAAAATACATAATGAGGGATTAATTAACATTCTTTCATAAAAAGGGAGGAAAATACCTTGCTTATCTGACAAAACCCTGTTATCTGCTGAACAGTCTGAAAGTCCCAAAGTCATAAATCTTTACTGATATATTCTTTCACTTGATAAGAGTTGTTGCCTAGCTGTTGTCAAAACGTGTGTCCATGAGGCTAGGTTGGCTGTGTATGGAAATTAACCACAATATCACCCCAAGACCTCTTCTGTGAACCAGCTCTTCACAAGACACGTTGAACTGATTCTCTATCATCAGGATCACCAGAGTAGATACCTCCTAACTAAGAAAGAATCTGTGCTGCCATTCTGAGCTTCTAATATTCTAGTATTCTAATATTCTAGTACTGTTTCCTATCACATTCTCACAGTTGGGGCCACCTCTATCCATACAGATTTTCTATCAGCATTGAATTGCAAAGGGAAAATGGTCTCAAATAGTAGTCCTCCCAAAAAAGCCCTTAGCCTGTATGCAAATTTGCATGTTATAATCTCAAAACTTTCTATTTCTTGGATATTCCATATATATAAGATGTAATTCAGTACAGCTATAGTTGAAATTTCAGCCTGTATACCTCACCCTAGAACAGCTGGTATCCACTGATATTTTATATGCATAATCAAAATAAACCATGCAAATAGATAAATGGTTATTTAAGGGAACTTGATTCTTTGCTTCTAGAAATAGAAATGTCTGCAAATTTCTCTTGTAAAAACACAAATACTACCACTAATAATAATACCAAAACAATAGCAGGAGGAGGGCAGGGACTCACCTATTTTATTTGCCTTTTTAATTCTAAAACTTAATTTATCTGAAGGTAATACAGAAAACAAAAGGACATTTTCTTTTCTATTTGAAATCTCTTAAATGTAGATGTGTGTATATATAGATATATCTTATTGATAACTTACTCTTTCAAATTAAATCTCGTGTGTTAAAATATTTAGCTACTTATTATAAATTTTTTATTATTATATTGTTGCCCTGTAGATTTATTTTAGACTTAGAAGAATAAAAAAATCAAATGATTTATCTCAATCTACATTTAATTCAGAAAAACTCACAGAACCTCCATTTTATATCATGTGGCTGGCAGGTGTTAAGACACAAAGTTTAATAAGAAAAAGCCTTTTCTTCTCTGGGAGTCATAGGTTATTTTAATCTCAGCTTTGTTAAGTAAATTTGTAATTCCTTATTTATATATAAACCTATTACCACCCTATAACCAAGTCTAATATCAACTCCTGCCTGAACTACTATAGTAGCCTTCTAAGGGGTATTCTAATGTCTACTTTTGCCTTTCATCTGTTTTGAAGTTAGGATGATATGTACAAAATACAAATCTGGTCAAGTTCCTTTCCTACTTAAAACACAGCTTGTTGTGAGGTGCCTGGGTGGCTCAGGTGGTTAAGCATCTGTCTTTGGCTCAGGTCATGATCCCAGGGTCTAGGGATTGAACCCTGCATCAGGCTCACTGCTCAGTGGGAAGCCTGCTTCTCTCACTCTCCCACTGCCCTTGCTTGTGTTAACTCTTGCTGTCTCAATCTCTGTCAGATAAATAAACAAATAAATATTTTAAAAAACAAAACAAAACTCATCTGTTGCTTTGGTTGAAATCCCATAATAGCATCCAAAGTTCTTCATGATAAGACCTGTCTTTGTCACCATTTTCATTTCTTGTAATTTTCTCCCCTTATCCACTTTTTCTAGTTATTCCCTTCCTTCTTCCATTTCATCTTATGTAGAAACTATTGTGCTCATCTTCACAATTTTCAGCACATGGCTTCCTTATCAGAGTGTAGTCTCCCCCCCCCTTTTTTTTAACCTGGTAAGTTCTTCATATTTAAGCTCTTTTTTTCTCAATAACTTCTCTTAGAAAGTAGATTAGGATCTTTTCTTTTATGCACCAATATTTATCTTTTGTAATATTTATCAACATAGCTTGTTTAGTGTATTATTTCCTTTCAGATTTATTTCTTGTGACAGAATGCGGTTGAATATACTATACCTCATCCCTCTATTTGTTGACACACTTGTGTAAGGGATACTTTTGATTCTTTTAAACAACTTCACATTTTCAAGATTTGAAGATTCTCCCTCTGCGGAAAATGGCTCAACCTTATAGTCTCAGTCTTAATTTCAATATTCATCTTTTTTCTTGAGGATTATTCGTTAATTCCATTCCTGAAAGCACATATTAAGTAATCTGCCAAATGTATAAAAAATTAAATCCAGGTCCTCCAGTGTTGTCACTGGAAAGATAATTTCTAATTTTAAGAAGATTGTGGAAAGAGGAGTGGTTGGACTTTATAACTTGTTCATGTGGTGAGGAATGAATTGACATTTTTTTCCTTCAGAAATTCTTTCTAATTATCTCAGGCTTTGGGAACTGGGAAAGCTTAAATCTTGCATTCACATGCAGTTGTTTTCCATAGCATACACTTAGGAGAAACCTGTTATATTTTCATAAAAATAAATCATTCTTATCCTGATGCAATGATTTAAGGTATCAGTGTGTTATATGTGCAGTAGAATAACTTTGAACTGAAAACTTTATGTAAAAGTGCAAATATAAAATAGCCTGAAAGAAAAAAATGTAAGAGTGTGATTAAAGCTTCTGTGTGTATGTGTGTGTGCGCGCACAAGTTTGTGTATTTGTACAAAAAAAGCCCTAATAATATCTTCACCTTATCTCTTTCCTTATTGCTGTCCCTGAAGCACATCTATAGAGCTACTGGATTTATTGACATATCTAGGAGAGATTTTGTGATCATGTAGCCAAGAGATGTTTAAGTTCAGGCATAGATGTCACCATTGACCCACCTTATGATTAAGGTAGATGTTTCTAATGTTTCACATTCTTCTGAGGTTTAAGGTGACATAAACTCTGATTAATTTTTCAACTTGACTTCATGGAGCCACTTCCACCAATTCAGAATTGTTCCATAAAGAAAAACCTATTTGCCACCTCTGATTAGTATAAGCTCCCTCATTTTGCATTGGGGTGGAACAATGGCAGAGTGGTTATTACTTACTTGCCCAAAACCATGCTAAAAGTTAATGGAATTAGGAATCTCTCTGTTGTCCTCTGTTCACCTACAGTGAATTTTCTACTCTTTTATGCTTTTAGGAAAAATTTTCTCAAATGATATTGTTTTAGGGGGGTAGTATGATTCACTTTGCAAAATATTGTTTAATAAATATATTTTAAGGTGTGCCTGTGTTTGTATGTACAAGACATACATATCTTCAACATTTATGTATTAATTCATGGAAGATAATTCCAACAAAACTGGCCCAGACTGTTTTTTTCTATTTCATGTAGAAAATATATATCCATGGAGGAGTTAAGATGGCAGAAAAATGGGGGAGGGGGTCCCTAAGCTTGTCTTGTTCTTTGAACACAGCTTGCTAATTATCAAATCATTCCAAATACCCAAGAAATCAAATGAAGGTCTGACAAAACAAAAACTACAAGTCTACAAGTAGGGAGATACAAATCAAAACCACAATGAAATAATACCTCACACCCAACAGAATGGCTAAAAGGAATAACAAAAGAAATAATAGGTGTTGGTGAAGATGCAGAGAAAGAGAAACCCTTTTGCACTGTGGTGGGAATGCAAACTGGTATAGCTACTCTGGAGAACAATATGAAGATTCCTAAAAAAAACTAAAAATAGAATTGGCCTTTGGTTCCAGCAATCACACTACTAGATAATTGCCAAAACGATACCAAAATACAGATTTGAAGGAGTACATGCACCCTGTTGTTTATAGCAGCATTATAAACAATAGCCAAACTATGAGGAAAGCCCTAATGTCCATCAACTGTTGAATGGATAAAGAAGATATGGTGTAAATATTACAACAGAATATTACTCAGTCGTTGAAAAAAGAAATCTTACCATTTTCAATGACATGGATGAAGATAGAATGTATTATGCTAAGTGAAATACATCAGTCATAGAAAGATAAATACCATATGCTTTCACTCATATGTAGAATTAAGAAATAAAACAGATGATGGGAAGGGGAGAAAAAGGAGAAAGGGAAATAAACCATAATACTCTACAGAATAGACAACAAACTGAAGGTAGTTGGAAGGAGGTGGGTGAGGGATGGGCTAGATGGATGAGGGTTATTAAAGAGGACACTTGTGATGAGCACTGGATATTGTAGCAGTTGATGAATCACTGAGTTCTACTCCTGAAATCAATATTGCACTTGTATGTTAACTAACTATAATTTAATTAAAAAATTTTAAAAAGAAAATATGTATCCATTTTAGTACACAGTGGGTATTTTTTTAAGGAATAAAAGTGCTTCTGTAGTTCAATGTCATTATTAAATGATCATTAAGAAAATAGATGAACAAATTATAATATAATCCTTTTGTTCTCATATGTTAACATTTCCTGGGTGAGAGATCCTGCTTTATAAATGTGTTGCTCCATTATCAATTGCTGAATTTTATTAGAATTGTGATAATGGGGAGAAGTCTGTGACATTACAGTGGTCAGACAAAAGCAAGATGATGGAATTTCAGGGGAATGGTTTGTTCTTGTGAAGGTATAAACTCGAAAGGATTGAAAGCTCTTATTTTACAAAGTGATTCTAAGCCAAAACAATACATTTTCTATTTCATTTCCTAAAGGCTTTGACAGAAATTTAAAGACTTACAGCTCTCACTGAACTTTACTTTGGTCTTTAAATGTAATGTCCTAATGTGAATAATCTTAGGAGCATAAATATGTTGACAGCTTAATGCTCTGACATTTTATTCTCATTGTCTGATTTTATTTTCTTCTTTTCCACTATGCTTGAGCATAATTACAAGCACTGCCTTAGAAAGACATTATTCAAAACCCACAAAAGGCTATTTTGCATTAGGGAATTAATGCAAATGGAACACAAGGAAAAACTTTGATTTTAAAATGATTCTCCCAAATCCCCCATCACATTTAAGAAAAGTATTTCTATAGGAAATGTTTGGCAAATTCTCACATAAAATATCCACAGAATCAGCAGGTTCCCTCTATTTGCTAGTGCATTCAGTAGCATAAGACAAACACAAACTTTACTTAGAAACTTATACTAGGAGTGACAAAAGTAGATTTTGAGTATTCACAAGAGAATAGTACAACGTCAATGATTTGATGAATAGCATGACTATCAGCTTTTGAAATAATTATATTTTGCAAATGGAATACATAAGAACTCATCAGTAATTTTGTGATATAGCAATGCATACAGAAAAGCTAATGCAATGAATTTGGGCATAAAAACTAATTTTCTGCAGTTATTGAAAAAGGCCCTATACTATTTGGAAAATTATAAATAAATGTATTACACACTCAATAGACCCTCCTTACAGAGGTTTTTTGTTTTGTTTTGGGGGAGTTAAACAAGAATTGGAATATTTTTATTAATTCCCAATTGCAATAGTTTCTTTCTTTTTCTTTCTTATTTTTTTTAATTAAATATAATGTATAATTAGTACTGGAGTACAGGTCTGTAAATCACCAGGTTTACACACTTCACAGCACTCACAATAGCACATACCCACCCCAATGTCCATAACCCAACCACCCTCTCCTTACCCCTCTCCCTCTGGCAACCCTCAGTTTGTTTTGTGAGATTGAGTCTCTTATTTTTTGTCTCCACTGTAATCCCATCTTGTTTCATTTTTCCTTTCCTAACCCCCAACCACCCCCCCCACGTTGCCTCTCAAATTCTTCATATCAGGGAGATCATTTGATAATTGTCTTTCTCTGATTGACTTATTTTGCTCAGCATAATTCCCTTTAGTTCTATCCACGTGATTACAAAGGGCAAGATTTCATTTCTTTGGATCAATGCATACTATTCCATTGGATATATATGTGTGTGTGTATATATACACACACACACACAACCTCTTTTTTATCCATTCACCTGTTGATGGAAATCTAAGTTCTTTCCATAGTTTGGCTATTGTGGGCATTGCTGTTATAAACATTGAGGTGCACGTGCCCCTTTGGATCACTACATTTGTATCTTTAGGGTAAATACCCAGTAGTGCGATTGCTGGGTCATAGGGTAGCTCTGTTTTCAACTTTCTGAGGAAACTCCATGCTGTTTTCCAGAGTGTTTGTACCAGCTTGTTTTCCCCCCAGCAGTATAGGAAGATTCCCCTTTCTCTGCATCCTCACCAGCATCTGTCATTTCCTGACTTATTAATTTTAGCCATTCTGATTGGTGTGAGGTGGTATCTCCTTGTGGTTTTGACTTGTATTTCCCTGATGCCGAGTGATGTGGAGTATTTTCATGTGTCTATTAGGCCATCTGGATGTCTTCTTTGCAGAAATGTCTGTTCATGTCTTCTGCCCATTACTTGATTGGATTTTTTGTTCTTTGGGTGTTGAGTTTGATAAGTTCTTCATAGATTTTGGATACTAGCCCTTTATCTGATATGTCATTTGCAAATATCCTCTCCCATTCTGTCAGCTGTCTTTTGGTTTTGTTGACTGTTTCCTTTGCTGTGTGAAAGCTTTTGATCTTGGTGAAGTCCCAATAGTTCATTTTTGCCCTTTCTTCCCTTGCCTTTGGAGATGTTTCTAGGAGGAAGTTCCTGCAGCTGAGGTTGAAGAGGTTACTGATTCTTCTCCTCTAGGATATTGGTCTGGAAATAATTATCTTTTTTGATGGGATCCTTGTCTGGTTTGGGGATCAAGGTAATGCTGGCCTCATAAAATGAGCTTGGAAGTTTTCCTTCCATTTCTATTTTTTGGAACATTTTCAGGAGAATAGGAATTAATTCTTCTTTAAATGTTTAATAGAATTCCCCTGGGAAGCTGTTTGGCTCTGGGCTCTTGTTTGTTTGTAGATTTTTGATGACCCCTTCAATCTCCTTACTGGTTATGGGTCTGTTCAGGTTTTCTATTTCTTCCTGGTTCAGTTGTGGTAGTTTTTATGTCTCTAGGAATGCATCCATTTCTTCCAGATTGTGAAATTTGCTGGTGTATTTCACTCATAATATGTTCTTATAATTGTTTGTATTTCTTTGGTGTTGGTTTAGATCTCTTCTCTTTCATTCATGATCTTATTAATTTGGGTCCTTTCTCTTTTCTTTTGGATAGTCTGGCCAGGGGTTTATCAATCTTATTAATTCTTCCAAAGAACCAGCTCCTAGTTTCATTGATATGTTCTATTGTTGTTTCCTTCTTCCTCCTCCTCCTTCTCTTTTCCTTCTCCTCCTCCTCCTCCTCCTCCTCCTCCTCCTCCTTCTTCTTCTTCTTCTTCTGGTTTTTATTTCATTGATTTCTGCTCTGATCTTTATGATTTCTCTTCTCCTGCTGGGTTTAGGCTTTCTTTTCTGTTCTTTCTCCAGCTCCTTTAGGTGTAGGGTTAAGTTGTGTAGTTGAGACCTTTCTTGTTTCTTGAGAAAGGCTTGTATTGCTGTATACTTTCCTTTCAGGACTGCCTTTGCTGTGTACCACAGATTTTGAACAGTTGTACTTTCATCATCATTTGTTTCCATGACTTTTTTCAATTCTTCTTTAATTTCCTGGTTGACCCATTCATTCTTTAGTTGAATGCTCTTTAGCCTCCATGTATTTGGGGTCTTTCTAAATTTCCTCTTGTGATTGAGTTCTAGCTTCAGAGCATTGTGATCTGAAAGTATGTAGGGAATGATCCCAATCTTTTGGTACCAGTTGAGACCTGATTTTTGACACAGGATGTGATCTATTCTGGAGAATATTCCATGTGTGCTAGAGAAGAATGTGTATTCTGTTGCTTTGGGATAGAATGTTCTGAATATATCTGTGATGTCCATCTGGTCCAGTGTGTCATTGAAGGCCTTTTTCCTCATTGATCTTTTGCTTAGATGATCTGTCCATTTCAGTGAGGGGTGTGTTAAAGTCCCCTCCTATTATTGTATTATTGTTGATGTGTTTCTTTGATTTTGTTACTAATTGGTTTATATTGTTGGTTGCTCCCATGTTAGGGGTATAGATACTTAAAATTGTTAGATCTTCTTGTTGGACAGACCCTTTAAGTATGACATAGTGCCTTCCTCATCTCTTATTATAGTCTTTGGCTTAAAGTCTAATTCATCTGCTATAAGGATTGCCATCTCAGCTTTCTTTTGATGTCCACTAGCATGGTAAATTGTTTTCCACTCCCTTACTTTAAATCTGGAGGTGTCTTTATGTCTAAAATGAATTTCTTGTTGACATAATATTGATGGGTTTTGGTTTTTTATCCATTCTGATACCCTGTGTCCTTTGATTGGGACATTTAGCCCATTTACATTTAGCCCATTTACATTCATAAGAGATATGAATTTAGTGACATTGTATTGCCTGTAAAGTGACTGTTAACTGTATATTGTCTCTGTTTCTTTCTCGTTTACCCCTTTTAGGCTCTCTCTTTGCTTAGAGGACCCCTTTCAATAATTCTTTTAGAGCTGGTTTGATGTTTATCAATTCTTTTAATTTTTATTTGTCCTGGAAGCTTCTTATTTCTCCTTCTATTTTCAATGATAGCCTAGTTGGATATAGTATTCTTGGTTGCATGTTTTTCTCATTTAGTGCTCTGAATATATCACGCCAGTTATTTCTGCCCTGCCAGGTGTCTGTGGATAGGTCTGCTGCCAATCTAATATTTTTGCCATTGTATGTTACAGACTTCTTGTCTCAGGCTGCTTTCAGAATTTTCTCTTTGTCACTAAGACTTGTAAGTTTTACTATTAGATGACAGGGGTGTGGACCTATTCTTATTGATTTTGAGGGGAGTTCTCTGCACCTCCTGGAATTTGGTATTTGTTCCCTTTGCCATATTAGAAATTCTCTAAAATAATTCACTCCAATATACCTTCTGCCCCCTTCTCTCTTTCTTCTTCTTCTGGAATCCCAATTATTCTAGTATTGTTTTATCTTATGGTATCACTTAACTCTTGAATTCTCCTCTCATGGTCCAATAATTGTTTGTCCCTCTTTTGCTCAGCTTCTTTGTTCTCTGTCATTTGGTCTTCTCTATAACTAATTTTCTCTTCTGCCTCATTCATCCTAGCAGTAAGAGCTTCCGTTTTTGATTGCACTTCATTAATAGCGTTTTTAATTTCAGCTTTGTTGGATTTTAGTTCTTTTATTTCTCTAGAAAGGGCTTTTATTTCTCCAGACAGTTTCCTTTAATATCTTCCATGCCTTTTTCAAACCCAGCTAGCACCTTGAGAATCGTCATTCTGAACTCTAGATCTGACATATTACCAATATCGTATTGATTAGTTCCCTAGCCTTCAGCACTGCCTCCTGTTCCATTGGTTTTTTTTTTGTGGTGAGTTTTTCTCCCTTGTCATTTTATCTAGATAAGCATATATGAATAATAGAATAAAATACTAAAAGTGTGGCAAACACCTCAGAAATATGTGATTTAACCAAATCAGAAGAAACCCCACATCGTGGGAAGAAGAAAGGGGGTAAAAAGAAGTTTAAAAATTTTTTTTAAATTTAAAAAAAAAAAAAATATATATATATATATATATATATATATATATATATATATATATATATATTAGACTGTTGAATAGAACAGAGCCACCCACTTGATTTTGGGTATATTTTGTTTTCTTAGAAGAAACTACCTCCCAAAATATTAAAGAAATAAATACTTATACATATATATACATACATACGTACATATATATGTATATATACAAAAACATATGTATATATGTATGTATACAAAAATATGGTTAAACACGATGAAGGGATGGAATATGAGTATAAAGATGAACATTTTTAAAAAAATCTAAAAAAGGAGTTGATAAGATAAATTTGTCGGGAAAAGAAAGAAAAAGAAAGTGGAGAGAATTTGCTCAGGCTGGAGGCTAGAACAAAGCCCTGTGTTAGATTTAGGGTATATTTTGATCTATTAGAAATTGTATCCCTAAATTTTTTAGTAGAAAAAACCATATATGTATACACAAAATAAAGTTAGATACAATGAAGGATAAAATACGAGTACAATAATGAAGTTCAAAATGATTTTTTTTTAGGAAAAGTATTTTTAAGATAAATTAGTTAAAAAACATTAAAAGAGGAAAGAGTAAAAGTTTAAAAATTAGAATAAGAAAAAAATAAAAGAAAAGAATTTAATTAACTTTGCAAGACTAAAGAATCATGGGAAGAAAGGCATGAAAATCATGCTTTGCTTTCCCTTCCTTTGGAATTCTGCTGTTCTCCTTGATCAGTGAGCTTATTCTTGGCTGCATATTCTTACTGATCTTCTCAGGGAGGGGCCTATTATAGTGATTTTCAAGTGTCTTTGCTTGACTTGAAATTGCACTGCCCTTGCCAGGGGCTGGGCTAAGTAATCTGCTGGGGTTTGCTCTTGGGAGCTTTTGTTCCCTGAACACTTTCTGTAGAGCTTTGGAGGATGGGAATGAAAATGGTAGTCTCTAAATCTCTCGCCCAAAGGAGCTGAGAGCTTGGGGCCCCACTCCTCAGTGCTCTCTCAGAGAAAAACGCTTAATCACTCCCATCTCCCAGGTCTCCAGCCATGCTCCAAGCTCACCTGGGCTGTGACCAAGTATTTCTGTATCTGGCACAAAGTCCCATTTGGAGTCTCCAAACCCAAAAGATTCTGCCTCCAGAGAAGGAAGGTAAGTCTCCCCTGATCTGCCATTTGTGGGGTCACTGCTCAAAGAGCAGTGGCATGACTGTGCCACAGATCACAGGGTAAGGTAACCCCAAGGTGAGAGCTCACTCCTTGGCTCCATCTCTGTAGCCAGCTCTAATACCTGTGAGCTCTGCTACACTCAGACATCCCTGATCCTTCTGTTACCCTGAAGGACTTGAGACCACGCTGTCACCACATGGGATCCACCCCCACTTAGCCTCTGAAGTGATGTCCCTCAGTGGAACAGGCTTCTAAAAGTTCAAATTTTGTGCTCTGTTGCTCTGCCATTTGCCAGGATCCAGCCATTCCCCCTGTAGTCTATCTTCTCATTGCTTTGGATTCACTTCTCCTCATGTCCTATCTTTTAAAAAGTGATTGATTTTCTGTTTCTAGAATTGCTGCTCTTCTCTTTGATCTCCTGTTGGAATTGTAGGTGTTCAGAATGGTTTGTTAACTATCTAACTGAACTCCTGGGACCTGATGTCATCTCAGCCCGCTACTCCTCTGCCATCTTGGCTCCTCCCTTCTGCAATAGTTTCTTTCTAAGCAGTGTTGTAAAAATAACCATTATTATAAAAGTGCCACATAATTAAGTTAGTTCAATGACATAGGGAAAATTCCAAAATTTTCAGGAAAAATACTTGAAGGAAATTACTCAGTATACTTAAGACCTTTCCTTTTTTTAATTATGAGTAGGGCATCAAGGAATAATTTCCATTTTTCTCATGTAATAGAATGTTATTCACCTTGATGACAGGACAGAGTCAGGACAGTAGAAGGAATTGCTCCATGAACTCTTCTTATTTAAATCTCTCTTTAAGACTGGTTCATAATAATAAGTGAGGAATGTATTATCCTTTTATTTTTTCAAAATGAAAGAATTAATGAATTAATAGCAATTAAGAGGTGATTTGCCATTTAAAGAAGTTAATGTTAACTCTTTTAATAAACTTATTTCATTTGCAGCCTCTGAAATGTTATATTATGTTCTCAGACATTCTTTTTTTTTTTTAGGATTTTATTTATTTGACAGACAGAGATCACAAGTAGGCAGCAAGGCAGATGGAGAGAGAGAGGGAAGCCGACTCCCTGCTGAGGTGGAGAACCAGATGTGGGGCTCGATCCCAGGACCTTGAGATCATGACCCAAGCCAAAGGCAGAGGCTTAACCCACTGAGCCCCCCAGGTGCTGCTCAGAAATTCTTTTTAATATAAGATTTATTTATTTATTTGGGTGGGGAGGGGCAGAGGGAAAGAATCTCAAGCTGACTTCTTGGTGACCATGGAGCCCAATGTGGGGCTCAGTCTCATGACCCTGATATCATGACCTGAGCTGAAACTGAAATTGGACATTTAACTGATTGAGCTATGAAGGTACCCCCTCAGAGATTATTATCATAATAATAATCATAAGGAATTTTGAAATTATTTGTTGAATGAAATATAACTAGTTTACTTCTAAGAGAAAACATGCTATTGTAGTTAGAGTAAGACATTTGATTCATTTCAATTCTAATTGCATACCTTTTTAATTGTGAGCCCTGTGCAATATATTTATTCATTCTAAATCTATATTTTTATCTCTATAATTGGGATTAATACTATATGTAATAGGTTGTTTATATGGCTATTTTAGGATAATAATCTAGTATTCCATTTTCTCATTAGTGAAGGTATCCTGTAAGTGGTAATTCCAATTGCCATTGCTATTATTAATTATTTTCATAAAATCATGCTATGTTACTTGGTCCTTCCTTCCACTGGGATGGAGTTTGAATTTACCTAGTTTTGAATTGTTTTATATATGTTCAATATATAATATATACCCTTTCCATATCATTATATATGTAGTGGTCCATGTCCTGTGAATATGTTAATAATATAAAAAAAGATCTTTATCAGGTGCCTGGGTGGCTCAGTTTTACGTGTCTGCCTTCAGGTTGGGTCATGATCCTAGAATCCTGGGGTCAAGCCCCGCATTGGGCTCCCTGCTCTGGGAAGCCTGCTTCTTCTCCTACTACTCCTGCTTGTGTTCCCTCTCTCACTGTGTCTCTCTCTGTCAAATAAATAAATAAAAATATTTTTTAAAAAAAGGATCTTTATGAGAAGTGGATAGGTAGTGAATACAAAAGTGATGGTAAAGATAAACTCATGATAGTCATGGCACTAACCTGCTTTACAGGTCATTGGTTCCTAATTACCTACAAATAAATTCAAACACTTTTCAGACCCCATATAGCTTTTGTCAATGTGGTCCTGTACCATCTTTCTATTTGTGTTTTTTTATATAATCTATTTATTCATAAATATTTTCATTTTTTTCATATAAGTTTATTCATAAATTTATTTTCTAAAATATTTATTCATAAATTATTTTCTAAAATAAAATAGGTTTACTGAAATTCATGTGTCTTTGTTCCATCATTTATTCAATTATTCATCAGTTCATTTAATAACTGAACAACTTTTGTATTTCTATTGTGTATTAGTTGCTATAGTAGGTATTGAGAAAACATCAAGACTAAAACAGAATTACTGCTGAAACTGACCATGTGGTCTCACAGAGTCTGGCATTCAGAAAGATAAATGGTAACACAAAATTATAAATGCCATAGCAAAGTCACGAACAAATTTATATAGAAGACTGAAGGAGAATATTTGCACTTACAGAAACAGTTTATATATGGTAAAAACTGACAGTTGAGCTGCATATTTAAGGGTGAGTGGGAGATTTTCAAGTAGAAAAATCAGAAAACATAGGGCAGAGAATAGTACATGCAAAAGTGAAATCTAGAAAGATAGAAAAATTCTATAAAATTAACTTTTAATAGGAAAAAAGTGGTTGTTATCCAGGTGTCTAACAACAGTTTTAAAATAATTCTGATACATCCATATAATGAAATATTTAATAATTGCTAAAGTTATATCAAAATGAGAAATTAAAGATAATATGTTGAGCAAGTAAGAAGTCAAACTGATTATATACTGGTAGTCAATTTGGGTACAATTTTATAAATATACATACTGAGAAAATCTAAAAAGAACCACATTATAATTTAATATTTATCTGGATGGTAGGATTGTAGATTTTGAAGACAAATTCAAATGGCTCATAATTACATAGTTACATAGTTACATGGCTCATAGTTACATGAAGAGATGCATAACATCACTCATTGTCAGGGATATGTGAATGAAAGTCACAATGAAATATTATTTCTTACCTGTTAGAATGGCTATCATCAATAAGTCAAGAGATAAGTGTTGGTAAAAGAGAACCTTTATATACTTTTGATGGGAATGTAAATTGATTCAGAAACTGGAAAACAGTTTAGAGTTTCCTCAAAAAAATAAAAAATAGATCTACCATATGATCCAGTAATTCCACTTCTGCATATATAATCAAAGAAAATGAAAACAAGCTATCAAAGAGATGTATGCACTCCCATGTTTATTGCAACATTATCCACAGTAGTCAAGATGCAGAAACAATCTAAGTGCACATCAGTGATGAATGTACAAAGAAGATGTAGTGTAGATAGATAGATGTAAATAAGATTAAAAAGGATCTTTATGAAACATGGATAGGTAGTATGTATATAGTGCATGTATGTACATACATACACAATGAAATATTATTCAGCCATGAGAAGGAAGGAAATCCTTCCATTTGTGACAACATGGATAGACCTTGAGTACATTATGCTAGGTAAGATAAGTCAGAGAAAGACAAATATCATATGTTATCATTTATATGTGGAATCTGAAAAAAAAAAGTTGTAAGAACAGAATAAAATGGTGGTTTCAAGGGGTTAAGGAGAGGAGGAATTGGGGAAATGTTTAAGGATATAAACTTGGAACTAGCAGATAAATGAGTCCTAAGATCTAATGCATAGCATAGCAAATATAATCACAATATTGCCTTCTAGTCATCAAACTTGTTAAGAGACTAGATTTTATTTATTTCCACCACAGAAAAAGAAATGATAATTATGTGACGTGATAGTAATGCTGACTATTGCTGCAAGGCAATCATATTACAATATATAAATATATCAAATAGGTTGTACACCCTAAATTTATACAATGTTACATGTTAAATACATTTCAATAAAATTTCTTTTATTCTTTAAATTTATTTTGTAGTTTCAAGTTTTTATTTACCTGCCAGTTAGTTAATGTATAGCATAATATTAATTTCAGGAGTAGAATTTAATGATTCATTGCATCCATACAACACCCAGTATTCATCACAACCAGTGTCCTCTGTAATACCCAGCTGTCTACATTGGCAATGAATTAACCACTGTAATGCCTGATTATTTGTGAATTAATTTTATAATTCAGGAATAAACATAAAATTGTTGTATTGAGTTAGAGGAAGATATTGGACTGAAAATTTAAGTTTGGTAACTTCATCTCACAGGTAACTGATGCAATTAAAGAAATAGGTTCAGAAAATAAAATAGTATGTTTTATGACAAGAGAGAATAGTCTTTTTGGCTGATTAGCTGAAGAAGAGAAGCAACAGTTTAGTGTTGCTAGGTCTGAAGCCAGACTGCCTGGATTTGAATCCCTTCTCTGCCAACTATTGGCTCGATTACCATATAATATGGTTATTTAAGCACTCTGCTGCATCATAGTTGTAAGGATTTAATAAACTGTTATTTGTAAAGCACTCTGTGATTAAGAAAGTACTATATAAATACATCTTTAAAATTACTATATAATATATAATAAATATTCAAAAATACTATATAAATATATAATATATAATACTATATATAATATATACTACTATATAAAATATTTAAATAAATAACGTTCATATTCTGTGTACCTCAATTTTTATTTTTTAACATAAGCTAATTAGAAAAAAGCCTATCTGAATAATTTTAATACCTATATCATTACTTTATTATATAATATTTATTGGATTTCAGTTTTTCCCTATTATAAACAATGTCTATTTTAGAATCTTCATGGAATGCAAAGATGATGCAATTATAGAAATGTAATTGGGTACTTTATAATATTAATATGTGAAAAATAATTATCTCTACAAATGATAATGAAGTACTTGAGAGACAATTACATTTATCTTTGTTAAATTTTTTTGTAAAAATAAACTGATGGTCTCAGACTAAATATTGAAATGTACATTGAATTAAAAGACAACATTGTTCACAATGGTCAAAAGAATTTTCATTACAATAAGGATTAAAAAGGATGACTGTTAATCATTTAACATTATTTCAGAATTACTATGCCATGCAATTAGTTTGTAGAAAAATTTAGGAACTATAATTATTGGGGGAAAAAACCCCAGAATTTTAATTATTTCTAAATGGCATGATATATACTTTTTACCCCAGAAGAACCCATTGAACAAATTATGAGAAATGATAAAACAATTAAAGGAATGGGTATATAATTACTATTAAAAATGTATATACCTACTAGTAAATAATAATCAGTTAAAATGTAATAAAAAGAACCATTTGCAATAGCAATAATAACATGCCAAAAATCCAAAAAAAGCCTATAAAGGAAAATAATAATATATTTAATTATATAAAAATTCTACTTTTTGTTTATTTAAAGCCATAAATAATATGAAGACAAAAGTAAAATGTCAATGGAGGGAATACTGAACCATAGATAATGAAAAGGGGAAAATGTTCTTAATTTTCAAACTGTTATGAAAAAGACAAATAACAAAGGGGAAAAAGGAGAAAGATACATTTAAAAGGAGTCTTGGGGATACTTGGCTGGTTCAGTCAGTAGCACATGTTACTCTTGAACTCAGGATCATGAGTTCAAGCCCCATGCTGAGAATGGAGCATAAATAAATAGCTAGATAGATAGATAGATAGATAGGAAAATTTTTGAAAGTCTAAGTTTAAAAAAAAAAAAAAAAGAAGTCCCAAGGGGAGAAATAATCAATGCCCCAAAACCTTGATGGGCTAAATTCAACTCATAATTAAGTATATCCATATTAAGAGACTATCATGATACCATTTAAATTTATAAGACTGGCATAATTTTTTTAAGTGGTAGTATTCAAGGATGGGAGAGAAGTAGAAAGATAGGGAGGAAAATTTGCCAGTATCCGTCCATCACCATTTGAAATGAACACAATCTGATTTTGTAAGTCCGAATCTAAGAGTTTAACTTAGAGTCATATACAGGTGTACGGCTGCATACACAAAATATTCAAAAGGGGCATACAGCATAGGTACCGTAAAATGTGGGTTCTGGATCCATAATGTCTGAATGGGAATCCGAGGTGAGTTACTTGTCCTAAGACTGTTTCCTTATCTGTAAAATGGAGAAAAATGGTAATGTGTACAAAATAGGATTGCTGTGAGAATTATAAAGAATATCACATAAAAATGACTTAGTAGAAAACAATATAGAGGTAAAGATAAGTTTAATGATATAAAAATTGAAACTTTCCATGGATCAAAAGAAACCACAAAAAGAATAAAAGTGTAAGCCACAAACTGGGAGAAGATAAAAAATTTATATCCTACAAATCAACAAGAAAAAGACAACCCAATTAGATTTAGATAAAAGAAAATCATTGTGGGGGCACCTGGGTGGCTCAGTGGGTTAAAGCCTCTGCCTTCGGCTCAGGTCATGGTCTCAGGGTCCTGGGATCAAGCCCCACATTGGGCTCTCTGCTCAACAGGGAGCCTGCTTCGTCCTCTTTCTCTCTCTGCCTGCCTCTCGGCCTACTTGTGATCTGTCAAACAAATAAATAAAATTAAAAAAAAAAAAAGTCATTGTGTAGGAATTTGTTTACCCCTCTAAATATACTTATCTTCCTTATCCATGATGCTCTCTGACCCAGGGCTAAAGACTTCCCATGGTCTCAGTCTTCATTTTTATTTTAGTCAAGAAAGAATGGAAGATAGTAAGGAGGGAGAAGAGTGTTTATTTCCCTGGTTTCCTCCCTGGGAATTCACTTCAGGCCTTATTTTTGGTAAAAGATCAATGAATTTTTTGAGCTTGCCAAAATTATATAGCTCCTTTTGGGGGGGCCTGGGTGGCTCAGTCAGTTAAGCATCTGCCTTCAGCTCAGGTCATGATCCCAGGGTACTGGGATCGAGTCCCACACCAGGTTCCCTGCTCAGCAGTGGAGGCTGCTTCTCTTTCTCCCTCCGCCTGCAGCTTCCCCTGCTTATGGGCTCTCTCTGTCTCTCTCTGTCAAATAAAAATCTTTAAAAAAATTATATAACTCCTTTTTTGAAAATATCATTAGATATATATTGAAACTTGTTGATATTTTTCTCATTATTCAGCTTTAAATTTTTTTTTTTTACTTTTAATTTTTTATTTTTTATAAACATATATTTTGATCCCCAGGGGTACAGGTCAGCTTTAATTTTATGGTATTAATGTGATAATTGGTAATTTTTCAGGTTGAACTTTAAAGATACTAACTTTTTAACTGTTTCCATTCTATTAAGAAGATTTTTATTTCAACATTTTATATATATATATTAAATTTTATAGCTTCGTATCACATTTTTCACAACTTTTTTTAACTCTTTAACGTTGCACTTCAGTCTTCCTTATCTTTGTGCACATATTAAATGCAATTATTTTATATTACTGTTATGATTATGCTGTTAAGTCTCTTAAGTTCTGCAAGTTGTATTTGCTAGTTCTATTCCAGTGTCTTGGCTTTCCTGAAAATATTGATTTTTCATGATTTTGGCCTTATATTCTTTGGTAGAATTCTTGAGACTGCAGTTGAACAATACAGTGGTGCCTTCCATTTGTTTTCTCCTTTTGGGTATTTGTAACATAATCTTATTAGCAGACAAGTTCTTCTGGTTTGTAAGCATTATTATAATTTACCAATTAAAAGTATAAATTTCACATAAACTCTCATCAGAAGTTCATAACTGCTTTTTTTTTCTCTCATCCAAAAGTCAGGGAAATGCTTTTGTTCTTCATTTCACATGATATGGTTTTGGCGGTTTTATTTTTTTTTCTCTACAAAAAAAATTGTCTTATGGTGAGAGTATGTATTTTGTACTATTTTTTATTTTTGCAATTTATTGAGATATCCTTTGTGGATTAAATAAAAAATTTTAAACAGAAATTAATTGAATTATTAATAAAACATTTCAAAATAAATACTTCATGGTGACTGGATTAATCTTTTTGTTTTGTTTTGTTTGTTTGTTTTAAAGATTTTATTTATTTGATAGAGAGAGATCACAAGTAGGCAGAGAGGCAGGCAGAGAAAGAGGGGGAAACAGGCTTCCTGCTGAGTAAAGAGCCTAGTGTGGGGCTCAATCCCAGGACCCTCAGATCATGACCTGAGCCAAAGGCAGAGCCTTAACCCACTGAGCCACCCAGGCAACCCATGACTAGATTAATCTTAAATGTTCACATAAATCACTAATATTTTCTAGACACAATCACAATATTCTATTTATATTGTATTAATATGAAAATGGTATAGACATATGGAGACTCAATTACTATATATCTTAGAAATAGGATATCCTATATTTTGTAGCTGTCCTGGAATGCTTTGGTGGCCATCATAATCCCTTGATCTCAAAACCATTTGTGAAACCAGTTTCTGAAAACAAGATCCAAATAATAAGAAAGACAGTTTCCATAGTGCTGGTTTATAAGTATTGCTAAAATATAACTGAAATAAAAATTGGTCCTCTTACTTTTGGTATAAATTATGGCTTTGAGAAAAATTAAGCTTTGTTTTGTGGCTTATTTAGCTGAGCATATTACATGTTAAATAAGTACGAGGATTTTGCTATGAAATTTTACTTTAGGGAACAATATTGTTATGGTGTTGAGTTTTTAAATAGTGATTAATTGAACTCTTAATTACAACCATATTATCTCTATGGTATGTATGCCTTGAGCACTCAAATCACAGGTATTAATAAAAATCCTCTGCTATTAATAAAAATCTCACCAGTAATATTACATGCTTTTTGCTCCTAGTCTAAATTTGAAGCCTAAGTTCATGAGACTCAAGAAGAAAATATAATGCATAAATCAATGGAAAATTCAGTTTTGGTGATGATACAAGAAAATCTGATACTTTATCCTTTAAGTTCTTTGTAGAAAATATACATTTGGCTATAAAGGAATCCATAGGACATTATAAAATGGGCTTTAGAAGTCAGCAAAGTTATAATAGCAGAGTTGTTAAAAGTCTGGCTAGGCAAACCATTTGGCAATAAAGACAATCTAATGAATAATAATCTTTCAAAGTAATGGGCAGGATGAACTAATGAGACATTTCCATTTCCAAAGTCTGTGAACCCTATAGTTTCATTGCACAAAGCAAGAATTTTGTCGGTAGGAGTTATATGGTGAAATCCCATGCATTGTTTTGAAATTCATGGGCTAGTGGCTTAGCCAGCAGGGTAATGATGTGTAAAGGCAATTGAAAGCCTAATAAAATTGGGCCTCTGTGTAAAATGGAGGCAAAATATAATTTTATTGTTCACTCTAAATTGTACATTGCTTAGAGATGGACCCATATACTGCCCATTTATATAGAAGTTAATTCCTTTCTGGGACAAATAGTAGTTTCATTGCTCAATGTCTATATTCATAATCATAAATAAAAATAACGGAAATGTTAAATCCTAACTGGTGCTAGCAAAATTTAGTTGAATAAAATGGTTTATCTTGCTCAGAAATTTCACTTTTAAAATAAATTTTTATCAATCCTAAATAGTAGCAATTATTACTTGTATATGTATTTCTCTATCACATAGACTATGGCTTAAATCTTAAATTTATTCATGTGGACCTTTTATTGTCTTTTTATAAGTCTATTTTCCTGGGCATTTTTCATCAAGTGGTGTGCTACTGTACTTTGTCTCAGTGTTCAGAAATTTCTTCAGTTATCTATTAAATGTCTTTTTAGGTTACCAAAATTTTTATATCACTTATAAGGTTTTTCTTAGGCACAGCTCTTTCACAAAATAAGAATTTTTCTTCGTAATTTTTTTTTAAGATTTTATTTATTTATTTGACAGACAGAGATTACAAGTAGGCAGAGAGGCAGTCAGAGAGAGGAGGAAGTAGGCTCCCTGCTGAGCAGAGAGCCCGATGTGGGGCTCGATCCCAGGACCCTCAGGACCCTCAGGACCCTGGAATCATGACCTGAGCCAAAGGCAGAGGCCTTAACCCACCGAGCCACCCAGGCGCCCCTCTTTGTAATTGTTTTTAACATATTCTCAAAACTGTTTGAAATGCAATCCCCCCCCAAAACAGTAAACTTAAATTCTAAATACTCTTACCAGATTTAATATTTTTTTTATATTTTGTTCCACCTCTAATTACTTTATCATTCTCTCTCTTTTCTCTCTCTACACATATACACACATACAAATGCATCTCTTAATAGAGTTATGTTTTTCCTAAGCCACTTGCAAGTAAATTGGAGATACAGTGTGCCTTTACCACTAAATATTTCAGTATGTAATTCCTAATACTATTCCCTTACATAGCCAAAGAATAAATTTCAAATAAGAAGTTTATACTGACATAGTATTATCTAATCTACCCTACATACTAAATTTGTATCATGTCGGTTCCTTACTCCTCTTGCTCAGGATCCAATCAGGGCCAAACATTGCATTTATTGTCATACCTTTTAAATATCCTTTAATGAACTTGTTTCTCAGCTCGTCCTTGTCTTTCTTGTTTCACATGTTGAAGAATATTGGCCAGAAGGTCTGTCAGTTTGGGTTTGTCTAGGTTTCTATAGGAGTAGATTCAGATTTTAAGTTTTGGGTAAGAATTCCACAAAAGTAATATTTTGCCCCTCTTATGTGTCCTGTCAGGAGGCATATGGTCAGTTTATTCCAATATTAATGATGTTGGCTTTGTTCATGTGGTTCAAGTCTTTTAATTTAATTGATGAGTAATATTTTGAGACTACAAATCAACTCATCTCATCAAAATTTACCCACTGTTTATAGTACCCATTAATGATTTTTCTAATTCTATAATGCCTTTTTTTATAAATTAGGTGGCATTCCACTCTAAGTAAGAAATTTCCCTTCTGCATGTGATGTGTGTGTGTGTGTGTGTTTGTGTGTATATACACACACATCTGTGTATGCATATGCAAATAAATATGTATTCTCCATATATATTTGTGTGGAGAGACAGAGAGTATCATGGAATCTTAGTATCATGGAATACTCCATAGTATCATGGACATTACAAATTCTAATTAATAGAATTCATTGTATTGGCAAGTGCACATACATATATAACCAACCCCCATCAAAAATATAGAGCAGTTCTATCACCTGAGTAACATCCTTGGTTCTGCTTTTCAGTTAACCCCTACCTATTGAGAAGCAGCTAGTTTTTAAATTTTTTTTCATCATGTATCAGTCTTATCTGTTTTATAATTTCATGTAAATGAAATCCTACAAAATCTACTCTTTTGTATATGATTTCTTCTACTTAGCCAAAATCTTGGGGCACCGTATGTATACTATGTTACACAAATATGAGGGTTTTTTTTCTCTCTCTCTCTGAGTAGAATTCCATTGCATCATTGTATGGATATCTCAAAATTTCTCTCTCCTCCTGTAGACTTGTGTTACTTTTGCGGTTTGGAGCTAAGAACAACTACATTTTTCTATATACTCTTTCTGTGGACTTAGGTTTTAGTTTTTGGGTGGAGGGGTAAATACTTAGGATTAGAATTACTAGGTCAAAAAGTATAAATGGTGGATAGCATAAGAAACTGAAAAAGATTTTTTTCTAAGTGATTATATCATTTTTCACTCCTACCAGCAAGATATGTTTCCATTGCTTCATATTCTTGTCAATATTCGGTATTATCAGACTTTAATTTTAGGCATTCTAATGTGTGTGTGTATTGGTATCATATTGTGGTTTTAATTCGCATTTTCAAAATGACTGGTGATGTTCAGAACTGTTTTTTGTGCTTATTGGACTTTGTATATCTTCTTTTGTAAATTGTCCAAGTCTTTTACCCATAAAAACAAACAAACCAAAAAAAAAAACCCAAAACCTTGCTGTCTATTGTGTTAGGTGTTCTATTGTTTCAGTTGTCTTTACCTGAGAATATTTTCTCCAAGTCTCTGTCTTGACTATTCACTTACATAGATACATTTTTTGTTTTGCTGATTTTTCAAAACTCTATAAAGTTGTACATACTAAGTTTTTTTAAATGGTATTAGTTCTATTTCTTTGTCTATCTCATGGTAGGAAAAATACTCTTCAGTGTTTTCTTTGAGAAGTTTTATAGTTTTTATGTTTATTTTTTATAATCCATATAAAATTAATTTTTTTCAAACTTTTAAGCTAGAGATCATTTCTTTTTCTTTATTCCTTCCTTTCTTCCCTCCCTCCCGATCTTTCTCTCTTTCTTGACTCAATGGATATATAATTATTCCAGCACTATTTGTTGAAAAAATGTTCTTTTCTCTATTGAATTACTTTGAAGCCTTTGTTGAAAATCAATTAACTTTATGTTGGTGGATCTATTTCTAATCTCACTATTCTGTTCCATTGTTGTTCCTGTCTATCTTTATACCAATACCATAATCTCTTAATGAAACTTCTATTGTGAGTTTTGAAATCAGGTAGCCTTCAAAATAGTTCTTTTTGAAGTCATTTGGTAATTCTAGGTCCTTGGCATTCCAAATACTTTTAGGCGCAACTTGACAGTTTTTATTGAGAAAATCTACTGGAATTCCAATTGACATTAAGTTGAATCGATCAACCTGTTTGGGGAGAATTGGCATCTGAAGTCTTTCAATACAAAAGCATGAAAGGCCATTTCTTTAAATGTTCTTTAATTACATTCAGAAATGTTCTGAATTTTACTGCTGGAGTTTTATATATATTTGATAAATTATTCTTAAGAATCTTATTATTTTTTACTTTATTATAAATTGATTATTTTTTAGATTTTATTTTTATGGTCTGCTGCTAGTATATAGAAATATAACTTATTTTATACATTGACTATTCTTTGATTTTACTAAACTGAGTTAGCAGTTCTGGTAATTGCTTTGTTGATTACTTAGGATTTTATATATAAAAAATCACGTCACCCGAAAATACAATTTTTTTTCAGTCTTTATGTGTTTTTTGTCTTCTTATTACACTAGATCAAAATCAGTACAATACTAAATAAGAGAATTTGAGTATCCACATCCTTGCCATGTTACCAACTTAGGTGGAAAGTACTCAGTATTTCACCAGTATGTATGTTAGCTGTAGGTTTTTCATATATCCCCATACTTATCCCCAGTATGATGTTAGTGGTAGGTTTTTCATATATCCCCTTTTTAAGATGGAGGAATCATTTTCCTCCCCTCTCCTAGTGTGCTCAGAGGGTAATTTTTTGTTGTTTTTCCTTGTTGGTTTTTTTTTTTTTTTAAATCATGAATGGATTTTAACTTTTATCAAGTTTTATCAGGGCATACATTGAGAGGGCCATGTATTTTTTTCCCCTTTTTTCTGCTGATAAAATTGACTACATTGATTTCAAATGTTGAACCACCATTTCAACCCTCAGATAAACCCCACTTATCATGATGTGTAATTTTTTACATATTGTGCTAGCCAAACTAGCACCCTAAAGATGTCCTCATCCTAATCCCTGAAACCTGTGAATATGTTACCTTACATGGCAAAAGACACTTTGTAAGTTTGATTAAGTTAAGGATTTGAGATGGAGATTTTATTCTGGATTATCTAAATTGGTTTAATGTCACTATAAGGGAGGTAAGAGGGAGGCAGGAAGATTAGAGTCAGAAATGAAGATGTGACCAAGAAAGCAGAAACAAGAGTGATATGGGGCCATGATCCTAGGAATAAAGGCAGACTCTAGAAGCTAGAAAAGACAGGAAACAGACCCCCCCCCCCCCCAGAACCTCCAAAAGAAGTGCAATCTTGCTGAAGACCCATTTAGACCTTCTGACCTCCAGAACTGTAAATTATTAAATTTATGTTGTTTTAAGCTCTGAATCTTTAGTAATTTGTTACAACAGCAATAGGAAACTAATACATGTATTTTTAGATTTGATATGCTAATATTTTGAAGAGGATTTTTGTAATTATATTTATAGTCATAGGGGATATTGTTCTGTACACTTTTACTTTTTATTCCTTTGTTAGGTTATAGTATTAAGGTTATAATGGACTTACTAAGCAAGTTTGGAAGATTTCCTTCTCCTCCATTACCTGAAAGAATTGATCTAAAATTGGTATTTCTCTCTTAAGTGTTTGGTAGAGTTTATTAGTGAAGCATATGGACCTTTTTCTTACTTTGTTGGAAGATTGTGTAATTAAATTTATTTAATATAGTGGTTTTCCACATTAAAAAAAATCTGTTATTGAGGTATAATTGAGATACACAAAAACTTGTATATGATACCATTATCACAAAGTACTAAATGTATTCATTACCTCTAAAATGCCCTTATGTTCTGCTGTGTTTATTATTTATTTATTTATTTGATGGTAAAAATACTCGATTTGAGATTTATTCTCAACATATTTGAAATGCACAATACTGTATTGTTAATTACTATGTGGTACAGCAGATTTCTAGAACTTAGTCTGTTGGGTCCATGGTCAAAGGAGCAAGACTGATACAAAGCGAAGGTCAAGCAAAGCTTTATTTCATGCCAAGCATCAAGAATCAAACTGACTGGCCAGGGACTTCTCTTGCAAAGAGGTGATGACCCTCTCTGCCTTACAGACTAGCTTTTTTTTTTTTTTTTTTAAGATTTTATTTATTTATTTGACAGACAGAGATCATAAGTAGGCAGAGAGGCAGGCAGAGGGAAAGGAGGAAGCAGGCTCCCTGCTGAGCAGAGAGCCTGACGTGGGGCTCGATCGATCCCAAGACCCTGAGATCATGACCCGAGCCGAAGGCAGAGGCTCAACCCTCTGAGCCACCCAGGTGCCCACAGACTAGCTTTTGAGGGCAAAGACCATGTGGTTGGGCCTGGTCACGCACAGGTGGCCAATGAGATTGTTACAGAGAAAGCTGCCAATGAGATTGTTACCTGCTAGGTCACACATAAGTGACCAATTGAATTACAATTTACCTTATAGTAGATATTTGCACTAACCTATCACCTTGGTCAGAATGGTTGCCAAAAGGCACCCAAAGGGCAGGGTCCATACTCTTTGGTAGCTAGGAGACAGTATGCACACCCACTGATTGAATACCTCCACCTGGCCTGACCCACCCTTATATTTGGGCTTTGTTACCTGGGACTAGTTTCCAGTATTGTTTTAAGTAAGTCCCCTGGGGGAAGGAGGGGGCAGGGACAGTTTAAGTTTTACTGCATAAACAACAAAGTCATTATTTAACCCCATGGCATCACTCTGGCTAAATGGGCCCTTACAACTCATCTTTTTTTAAAGACTTTTTTATTTGACACAGAGTGAGTGAAAAAGAGAGAGAGCATAAACATGGGGAATGGGAGGCAGAGGGAGAGGGAGAAGCTGGTTCCCCACTGAGCAGAGAGACCCATGTGGACTTGTGGGGCTCAATCCTGGACCCTGGGATCATGATCTGAGCCGAAGGCAGACACCTAAGCAACTGAGTCACCCCAGCACCCTAGAACTTTTTCATCTTGCATAACTGAAACTTTATTTCTATTAAGCAACAATTCCCATTTCCCACTCCCCTTCACCTGTGGTAGCTCCATTTTACTTTTTGCTTCTATCGGTTTAATTATTTTAGATACCTCATATAAGTAGAATAACAGTATTTGTCTTTCTATAAGTGACTTATTTCACTTAGCATAATGTCCTCTATGTTCATCCATGTTATCACAAATAAATTTATTATATATACACATCACTTTTAGGCCTTTAGGCCTTGTTAAAATACAGATAGGTAAAAATTGCATTCCCAGACTTTTTGATTTAGTAGAACTAAATGGGGTGGGGTGGGGCCTAAAAGTTTACATTTCTAACATGTTCTCTGATGGTGTTGATGTTACTTGTTCAGGAACCACACTTTGAGAACCACTGCTTTAAAAATATTAAGCTTTTTGATAAACTATATTTTTCTGAAAAATTTAGTTGTCAAGTTGATTGGCATAAAGTAGTTTATTATATTTCCTCATTAATTTTACCATGCATAGAATCTGTAATGATCTCTCATTTTTAATTTTATGTAATGGTAATTTTAATTTTATCCTTTATGTGCTTAATCAGTCTTGCTAGAGACCTATCAATTTTATTACTCTATTCAAAGAATGAACTTTAGGCCTTGTTGATTTTCTCTATTTCTGTTAAATTAATTTCTGCTCTTATCTTATTATTTCCTTTGTACTTAGTTTAGATTTCCTTTTCTTGATTTTTCTTGTTTCTTAAAGTGGAAGGGAAGCTTAGGCCATTATGGTTTCCTTCTTTCAGTGTCTGTTCTTTGTTGCCTAGTGTTCATTGCTTGAAAACAGTCATTACATATTTTTTTTTCCAGTTTAATAATTTTTATGGGAGAGGGAGTCTAGCATTAACTAACTGTGCTTTTGAGGTTAGAAGCAAAATCAAATAAAATCTTTTAAACAATTATCTTATGAAAAAGTGTACTGATTATTAATATGAAAGCAGTGTGTTCTGGATATAACAATTTTTAAATATATATCTAGTGACAACAAACATCAAATACCCTTAATTACAATATAAGTGGGCTAGAGGAAGAAGGGAATAACTTACTTCTACTCTGATTTATACAAACAATTTAAAGGTACTACTTACACTTTCCTTGATGCCTTTCTTTTTTTGTTGAAAGGTACACAGATATTACAAGTACTTTGATTTGGCAAAAAGGTTGATATTAGCATATTTCTTACTTCATTTCGCTATCAGCATGTTTTAGGAAGAAAGGTGTAATATGTCACCTTATCTGCACAGAATTATTTGGATTACACATTTGCAAAGAGAATACCTCAGGTTTGTATTTCTGTTATAAACTTGGATTTATTCAGATGATATTAGTGTTTAAGCACTAATGCATTTCATTTGCAAAATACTTCCATTTAAGCATTCAGATAGATACTCCACACATCCATCAAAACATTAAGTAGTGTTATTCTCCTTTACTACTTTGGCATGTGGGCTTCTACTTTTAAATATGTGCCATTTAAATCACATTAGAATGCTTATAAGGTGGATTATTAAAATTCATTGCACTTTTCTTTAAAAAAAAGGCATTGTTTTAGCCTACACTTACTTACATATAATAATTGTAAATTCTTTCTTGGAACATTTTTTTCTCATTGGTACATTACAGTTATAATTACTAACGTTTTTAAAAAAAAGACGACTACAAACAGCAGTATGATTAATCAGCTATATGATGTCTTCTGTGGAATTTAAAAGGCTATTTTGGTAATTCATGCAAACATATGTAAGTGAAATATTGGCAAATGAGGAGACTCATTAACATTTGAATGAAACATGGAAATCAGACTTTCTTGCTGGTTTAGATGTCTGTCAAAAGAAACTGAAAAAAATTGTAACTTATAGCTTTTTACCTGCTCTCTCTTGTTTAGATTATACTAGATTAGCTCTTGTAGTATGTCATAAGAATTTCTGAGGTATATTATAAAGAACATTATAACTGTTGGTAATTATGTTGCTGTTATTTGTAAATAAGTCACAGTGGATTCAAGGTTATCCCTATAACAATGTTTAGTCACTTGCATTCCCATGTGAATTCTTAAATTGTGTAGAAGGAAAGAATTATAGCTGGTGGCCCAAGGTTGGCCATAATCTCAGTCTCTCATATATATATAGCCATGGGGAAAAACAAAAAACAAAAAATAACAAAACTATATGTAAGTATCATCAATCATGTGTCTTAGCAGGAAAAGAAATATTTAAGAAGTGATGTTCTATGGTGAGATTTATGTACACAAGGGCAATCTTATTTATTTTGTGATCCCTAGTGCTTGGCACACAGTAGTCATACAATTATTTTTTTGAAAGGACGAGTGTATATGATGGGGTTTTGGAATATAGGTGAAGTTTGATGGGGTGAGGTCTCCTGCCGATGACCAAGAAGGAATTCTTGAGATATCTTTGGTGCAAATAGGTGGTTTATTAAGACACAGGGACAGGACCCAAGGGCAGAAAGAGCTGCTGCACCAGAGTTGTGAGGGGTGGCTGATTATATGTGATGGGGTTAGGGGAGATAAGGAAAAGGGGAGGTTTCTGAAAGAACTTTCATATGCTAAAGAAGACTCACAGGATACCAGAGGCCTTGCCTTGGTCAAATTAAGGTTGTTTACTCCTCTAGTAAGGCATTAACATTAGATAGTTGGGAACTTCCTGGAGGAATCTTACACTCTGCGGACTTCAGATATCTGCTAATGGGCAAGTTGTAAGAACATTTAATTGTATCTACATTTCCTTCTGGAAGCTAGGTTATTGGTAAAAATGCTTTGTTCTTCTAGATTGCTAAGACATTTGTAAACTGAGGTAGACTCATCTCTGTGAGTTTAACTTTGTTTGTACTTTCCTTAGCTTTAGGGCCGCCAGGGGTGCATGAGGGATGTCACATATATCTCATGGGGAGGGGAGTTGTGGGGTCAGCTTCTGTTTTGTCCTCAGATTGCCTTCTGTTCCCTCATAATATACATGAATAAATTAATATAAATATATTTAGAAATGCTGACTTTGAATTGCATAACTGTTTTATATATTTTATTGATTTATATCCTATGAGATAATCTGTGGTCCAGCAAAAATGTTCAAAATTGGTCTCTATTTTGAAGCTTAATTACCCATATTTCCCTGCTTTTGACTAATTTTACAACAAAATTGTCTTTAGAGAGACTTGTCCATCTAACACTCAATGCAGAGATACCAAGCAGAATGCTCTGCAATAATTATTAGCTTCCTACTTGAAGTGGCTTATTGGACAAATCATATCATCAATATCTTGATGAAATAAGTGACAAACATTTTGTCTATAAAACATGCTTTTTCAAAAAATATAAGACCTGAGATAATGATGAGACATGGATTGCTGATCTAAGCTAGGTTTTTGCATAGAAGCTCTTATTTATAAAAGATTTATTGAAGTCTGTAAAGCCATTGGTTATCTCTGGTTGTCTAGCAAATGGACTAAGTGCTTTGGTCATTTTAGAAGAGAAGTTGAAAGAATTGTTCTTTATATACTCATATGAATCTGACCTGTGAAGTTATGATTTCATGAAGTATCATTTTCTTCTAAATGATTGCTATATTTTAAAGGCTGTACATGGGTTATAGACATTTAATTGGTAATATGTCTTAGCTAACGTTCATGTGAGCTAACTTACTTTCAGTTCATTTGCATGATACTGTTTTATTTAACTTTGAATTTTTTAGTTGCTACCAATGTGATTCATTAAATCTTCAGCGTACAAAAGGAGCTCATTTCATAAAAGTGATTCATAGATTTGTAAAATAATGATAATAAATACTACAATTCTGACTACTACAATTCTGAATAACATTTTGAATGTATTTATAAATGAAATTCACTGTGACTATAGAATATTAATTTAAATTCACACTAAATTAATCTTTTAGTGCATCTTCTAATGTGTTGGTTTTGCACAAGTAGTCAAAACAGAAATGTGAAAAAAGTATTCTTAACCTAGCCACGCATTCAACAGCTACAGTATTTATTGAATATCTACAATATACCAAGTATTATTTTGTATAGTAGGGATACAGCAATGAAAAAACAGTTCCACTTTTATGAAGCTTCTATTTTAGCTGTGGAAAAAAGTAAAATAGATTTAACATATATTAATAAAACATTAAAGATTTTTATTTATTTGACACATAGAGAGAGAAATCACAAGTAGGCAGAGAGGCAGACAGAGACAGAGGAGGAAGCAGGCTCCCTGCTAAGCAGAGAGCCAGATGTGGGACTCGATCCCAGGACCCTGAAATTATGACCTGAGCTGAAGACAGAGGCTTAACCCACTCAGCCATCTAGGCGCCCCTAATAAAACATTTTTGATGGTCATAACTACTATGAAGAAAATTAAAACAGAAGAAAAGTAAATAATGAGTAATGGAAGGGATGAAGTTTTAGGATACAGGTGAGGTTCAGTGGGGTGGAGTCTGGAGCCGATGACCAAGAAAGAATTCTTGAGACATCTTTGGTGCAAAATGGTGGTTTATTAAAGTGCAGGGACAGGAACCATGGGCAGAAAGAACTGCTGCCCCAGGTTGTGAGGGGTGGCAGGTTATATATCAGGGGGTGTGGGAAAGAAAAGGGAGGTTTCAATAGAACTTTAGATGACCTACAAGATACCAGGAGGCCTTGAGGCCTTACCATTGTCAAGGCCATTTTTCCCTCTTGCAAGGTATTAACATTAAGATGGGTGGGAGATTCCTAAAGAATGTCACATATGTCCCACCCAGGAGTGGGGGTGGGGTAGGTTGCAGGGTGTCAGATTTTGCTTTGTCCTCAGCCAGCCTTCTATTCTCTCATCAGAAGAAGCTGAGGGAAGCAGTTTTACATACAATGGCCAAGGGAAAGCCTCTCTGCCTCTCTGTGGTGTTGAAGCAGAAAATAGAACAAGAGGAGGGACATATCTGAAAGAAGAAACTTCTCGGTAGAGGGACAAGCAAGGCACAATAGGCATTGATAGAAGTTTGGTTGGCATGTTTGAGTAGGAAACAGATGGATACAGCTGGAGTCTAGTCTAGAAGACTGACTTTAAATATTAATAGACAAATAATTACTTAATTCTGGTTGCATTAAGCAAATCAGAGAATAACATGACATACAAATGAAGAATATGTTACTTTTGCTTGAATATTACAGAATACTCTCTAAGAAAATGAACATGAAGTGTGATGGGGAATTTACCATATGATGGGTTTTGGGGGAAAAAGTGTGATTTTTCTTGAAAGAGGAAGTTGTTTACATCAAGATCTAAGGATGGGAAAGATTGGACACAGTGCCTCCGTAGTTAGAAAATGGTGTGTGAATGAGTAAGTGAAAATACATGAGCTTATAAATAGAAAGAGGAATAGATCATGCAAATAGATATTCATAAGTCATACTGATGAAGTTTTAGAATATAGGTGAGGTTCAGTGGGGTGGAGCCCAGAGCTGATGACCAAGAAAAAATTCTTGAGACATCTTTGGTGCAAAATGGTGAAACCACCATTCAAGCATGAGGACAGGACTCATTGGCAGAAAGAGCTGCTGCCCCAAGGTTGTGAGGGGTGGTAAGTTATGTACAATGGGGTTTGGGGAGGTAAGGAAAAGGGAGGTTTCAATAGAACTTTCATATGCTAAAGAGGACCTACAAAGAGGGGGTGCCTGGGTGGCTCAGTGAGTTAAGGCCTCTGCCTTCCGCTCAGGTCATGGTCCCACAGTCCTGGGATCGAGCCCTGCATGGGGCTCTCTGCTCGGCAGGGAGCTGGCTCCCCCCCCACCCCCTCTGCCTGCCTCTCTGCCTACTTGTGATTTCTGTCTGTCAAATAAATAAATAAAATCTTTTTAAAAAAAGAGGACCTACAAAGATACCAGGTACCAGAGGCCTTGCCATTGTCAAGGTCGTTTTTTCCCTTCTTAGCAAGGTATTGACATTGAGGTGGTTGGGAGAATTCTAAAGAATGTCCCGTATGTCCCACCCAGGAGTGGGGGTGGGGGAAGTTTGCAGGGTGTCAGTTTCTACTTTGTCCTCAGCCAACCTTCTGTTCCCTCATCAATACTAATGATTTGGGCTTTTTCTTATGGGCAGTGTGTTAGCCAATTGGTTTAAATGTGGGAGAAGGAAGTGGCATGATTAGAGTTGCATTTTTTTTAAGCAATAATCTGAAGGCATGATAAGAGGTCCTTTGAAAAGAGTCATTAACAAATCTTGATCTTGGAAGAAGCTTGGTGAAAACAGTGTCATGGAAAAATATACAGGAATGCATTTAGGAGACCTTGTTTAATAGTCTTTAATGCTGATGATTTGGTTGGTAATGTTATATAGGTGTGTTGATTCTTTGCAGTGGTGAAATAGTCTGTAAAACTTTGACCATATGCCAAATTATGCCTTAAGTAGAGAGGTTTCTTTCTTTTTGTATGTATATCCTTGAGGAATTAGAACAGTGGAGCCCTTGAATTTACTTACATGAAGTTTAGATGATAACCATCAGCATGACATTTTTTGGAGTCCTTTAAGAAAGGGTGTTGGGGCACCTGGGTGGCTCAGTGGATTAAGCCGATGCCTTCCGCTCAGGTCATGATCTCAGTGTCCTGGGATTGAGTCCTGCATCGGGCTCTCTGCTTGGCAGGGAGCCTGCTTCTTTCCCTGCCCTACCTGACTCTCTGCCTACTTGTGGTCTCTCTCTCTGTCAAATAAATACATAAAATCTTAAAAAAAAAAAAAAAGAAAGAAAGAAAGAAAGAAAGAAAGAAAGAAAGAAAAAGGGTGTTGAAAGAGAAGAATTGGGACTAGAAAAAAAAATAAGGGGCTGGGGAAAAAAAAAAAGACTAGCTACTGAAGGAAACTGAGAGTCCCTAGAGAATTTGGAAAGCAATCAGAAGGGTAAGTTTTCAAGATGCCATAAAAGTGGAAATTTTAAGAAGAAGCAACTCTCCATTGCTGAGTACTGACAAAAGAACAAAGAGTGAACAATGAAAAAATCCTTGCTGGTATTTCAGATAATCCTGGATTTAGGGTAAACATAAAATATAATTTTTGAAGTTTTACGGAAATGATTTTTTTTTTTTTTTTTTAAAGATTTTATTTATTTATTTGACAGAGAGATTACAAGTAGGCAGAGAGAGAGAGGAGGAAGCAGGCTCCCCGCTGAGCAGAGAGCCCGATGCGGGACTCGATCCCAGGACCCTGAGATCATGACCTGAGCCGAAGGCAGCGGCTTAACCCACTGAGCCACCCAGGCGCCCTACGGAAATGATTTTTAAAAGGCAGTAAAATTATGATAAAATATGTTAATTACATTTTGTCCAAGGGCTTCTTTAAATCTAACTTAAAGAAAACTTTATTGTGGATATTAAATTTTCTTAATAAATTTTATTTTAAAAGTAAACAATTACAGAGTTTGACTATTAGTTTTATAATTGAAGTTGAAAGGAGCATTCAAATTTTTTTTAAGATTTTATTTATTTATTTGACACATAGTGAGATCACAGGTAGGCAGAGAGGCAGGCAGGGGGGTGGGGAGAAGCAGGCTCCCCACTGAGCAGAGAGCCTGATGCTGGGCTTAATCCCAGGACCCTGATCATGACCTGAGCAAAAGACAGAGGCCTAGCCCACTGAGCCACCCAAGTGCCCCTTTGTTGGAACACCACCTGGATCCTCGCCAATGTAACTGGGGTGGTGTTGAATCCTGTGAGGAAACTCCAGGAGACGGAGGGCAAGAATCTTCATGGGCCAATGCTGGAGTTAAACATGGGAGGATCCCTGGAGTGTTTTCACGCCCTCTTTTAGATAGATCTGATGACTGTGGAGAATCCTTAACTTTTTCTTGTCCTTTAAAGCTAAGAGATATTGTCATTTACAGCTAAGAGATAATCATTGCTGTTCACTTGTCTTAGTTGATTGCCTGCATGTAAATCACATCTCACACATAGCCCACACCCTACACATAAATCTATAACCTGTTTGTAATCGAATCTTGTGGAAAGCATAAAAGAAGTGATTGTAAGAAATAAAGACCTCTACTGATCATCAGTCGGTAGTGCCCCCATCATTTCGGCTCTGATCACCAGAGTCCCCACTTCACGTAGGTGACAAGCGGCACCCGAACAGGGACTTGAAAATCGACAAGTCACGCGGTGATCTGGAGACCCTCACAGAAAAAGATAAGTGAGAACAATGGGGCAGAATCAAAGTCGCGCCCAGCCTTTTCTAGCATTAATACAACACCTTTTATCTCAGGGAAGCGCTCAAATATCCAGACATCAATTAAGAACTTGTCTGGGTGATATTTGTGCATATAATCCTTGGTTTCCTGATGAGGGAAACTTGAAAGAGACAATTTGGGAGGACACATGCCATAATGTGGAAAAGGCTTATAGATGACGTGAAAAAATTCCCATGGAGTTTTGGGTTACATGGGCATTGGTAAAAATGGTAATTACAATTTTGGAGGAGAACGTAAGGAAGAGGATCTTAAGGCTGCAACAGCCACCTCTCTGCATACATATGAATTAGATGATGAAATAACCTGACAAATTCAAGCTGAAGTGAGGACGAAGAAATAGCAGCAGACCTCTTTGGAGATGAGGGAAATGACACTGGGTTGGATGATAATTCACACATGTTACAATTAGGACCAACAAAAACTAAAAAAGAAAATTCTATTTCTACACTGGCTCGCCCCCATTAGCTGCACTTAGTTTTCCCTGTAACTTTTCATGCTAATGGGCCAAATACTTATGATGGGATGCTGATGGAGACTGTAAGAAAATTTAAAAAGGCATGTTCCACGTATGGGCCTACTTCTCCTTATTGTTACGAGTATTTATCCAGTTGGAGTAATAATGCCTGCTGGATTCCCTATGATTTTCAACTCATAGCTAAACTGGTATTAACCTCTTCTGAATTCCTACAGTGGAAGATGCGGCTTTCTGAGGCGGCACAGGAAAAAGTCAAGAGATTAGGACAGAGAGGGAATGTAGCAGCTGTTACTTATGATATGCTCATGGGAACAGGAGCTTGGATGACTTCTAGTCATCAAGCTCATAGCATCCCTCCTGCAACACTTCCCCACATATATATGATGTGGCCTTGCAAGTCTGGCAAAAAATTAATTCAGGTACTGATTATACTGGCAGTTATACAAAAATACAACAAGGACCTAAAGAACCATAGGCTGATTTTATCAGCAGGTTAAAAGAATCACTGGAAAAGCAGATAAGAGGAGAACAAATTCAGGAAATACTCTTAAGACAACTAGCATATGATAATGCTAATGAAGTTTGCCAGGCCCTGATTCAATAGGACCCCAGTCACATTGGCGAGGATCCAGGTTGTGTTCCAACACCCCTTAAAAAAAATTTTTTTTTAAATCAAAGTCTTGTTTAACTTCTCTTATTCAAACATATCAATTGCTGGATAGACAGATTTGCAGTTTGAGCACAATCTCTGTTATGGATCCAGAGAAAAGGGTGTGCTGGGATGAAAAGTGGCCTTTTTAAAGTCATGTCTTTCAGTATAGAGTCAAAGTAATATAATGTATTTTTTGCTATGGAAAGGAAAGACACATCCATTTTGACTAATTCATTTCCTTTAAAAAGTTAATATATATTGTATTATTTGCTTCTGGGATACAGGCCTGTGATTCATCAGTCTTACACAGCTCACAGCACTCACCATAGCACAGACCCTCCCCAGTGTCCATAACCTAGGCATGCTATCCCTCCACCTCCTTCCTTCCAGCAACCCTCAGTGTGTTTCCTGAGGGTAAGAGTCTCTTATGGCTTGTCTCCTTCTCTGGTTTCATCTTGTTTCATTTTTCCCTCCCTTCCCCTATGATCCTCTGTCTTGTTTCTCAAATTCCTCATATCAGTGAGATCATATGATAATTGTCTTTCACTGACTGACTTATTTCGCTTAGCATAATATCCTCTAGTTCCATCCATTGACTAACTTATTTCTATTTAGACAGGTAGAAATATTCCTCAATGATAAAATGAGGATAAAATATTCCTCAATGATTTGTATATCATACAAAATTCTTCATAATTATTCTATTAATTTATTAATCTATTATAGATTATTCTTTTCTTTTATCTCATAGAATAGAATTAATCTATTAACAGAATCTATTCTGTTAATTGAAATAGAAACATTCTTACATGTAAGTGAAAGCAAGATTCCTACTAGAAATATATTTAAAAAAAAAAGAAACCTCTATTATCCATTAAAAATCACATAATTTCTCATTTTGTACTAAGAATTTAGTCTTTTCAAAAATTAAGAGACAATTTAATTCATTTTAAAAAGCCCTGAGTGAATAATTAGAAAACATAGGTTCAATGAAGAGCTTTGCTATCCACTAGCCAATTTCCTCTGGCAAGTCACTCAATCTTTCTGAGCTTCCATTTTCTAAAGCAGATATTAAAGTGTTATAAACATGTCAGATAACAATGATGGAGACTTCAAAGCTAGTTCTCTGAAAAGCAACATACCAGTGTTAGGGCTGGTGTGATGAGAGATTCTCTCAACTCTTTTCAAACACTGTGTGCTTGGGAGAAGTTACAAGATTCAAAGGTGAAAGATCCAGCTCAGAGGAGAAACAAAAGTGTGAAATTAAGTTTCCCGCTGGTTCTAGTTTGATGAAGAAAAAGCTCTATAGGGGGCGCCTGGGTGGCTCAGTGGGTTAAGCCGCTGCCTTTGGCTCAGGTCATGATCTCAGGGTCTTGTGATCGAGTCCCGCATCGGGCTCTCTGCTCAGCAGGGAGCCTGCTTCCTCCTCTCTCTCTCTCTGCCTGCTTGTGATCTCTCTCTGTCAAATAAATAAAATCTTAAAAAAAGGAAAGAAAGAAAGAAAGAAAAAGCTCTATAGTTGTCAGGAGGAGGCACTTCCTTCTAAGAATGGGGAGATTAAGAAGGGAACTGAAGGTACCTGTAAGTCTGCACAGCCTTGTCAGGGATAGTAAATCTAGACAAATGATTCAGATGGCTTTGGTTTGTGAATTGGGAGCTGTTATGCCCAGCCTTATGCACATAGGCCCACACTAAACAGAGGGTGACAAACATATGTTTGCTCCTTTTTCTGTCTAGATTGCTTCCAAGATTTATTACTTTGGGATATTGGAGCAGCTTTGTAGAGTTCAGTGGTTGTGTACCCCTTTAGGAATTATAAACACTTGAAGTCCTTAAAATCTTAGTGCTAATAAATGTATCTGTAAATTTTCCCCTGCCTCCAAACTGATCAGCTTTCCTGCATACCGAAAATATTTTTTCCCTTACTCATCCTACTTTGATGTACTCTTTCAGTAGCCCCTGTTTCTCAAAGTTTTTGGGTTAAATAGCCTAACTTTGAACTTGCTGGTTGTTTATAAAAAGAATTCTTTCAATTTGACATTCTGCCAAATTTAATAATCCTGTCAGTTCTTGTTCCCTCTGTAGCATTTGGCACTGATTAGCTTTTCTCTCTTGCAATTCCCTGCTCTTGGCTCCCAACATATTGTGCTTCCTTTTATTCTCCTATCTGTCCAAAGCTTCTAGTTGTCTCTTTTTTATCCAATCTTGGCAGTCCTTATGTTTCCTAAATTTATCTATGTTACTTATTTGCTTAACTTTTATTTACATGTGTCAACTATACCCTCTCTATAGATGACTTCCTAAAAGTGTCTCAATTTTTCTTGGAGTGATTACTGAATAATTAAAAATTAAAGAGTTGTATTTTGAAAGCAATTTGCAACCTGACAAGAGAGTTATTGAAAATCAAAAACTTCAACTAAAAAAAAAACTTTTACTTAGAAATTTCAGAATATCCCTTTAATGTCCAGTGTTTGTTTGTTTCTTTCTTTCTTTCTTCTCCAGATAGAAATATCTTAATTTAGAGTGGTATACTAAATTATTTTATGATTATTAAGGTAATAAACATTCAATCTATAAACATGAAAATATGAAGACTAAAATAAAATGATCAATTATAACATTGCATACTATTAATCATTTGACTCTGCAATAGGCATTTTAACTAATTTATATGCATTATGTTCTTTATTTCTCATGATACTACCAGGAGAAATTATTTTCATTTTACTGATAAAAAATCAAAAGAAAATCTTGGCTCAGTTCACGCAGGTATTTGGTGGTAGATATGAGATTTAAACATACATCTATCTGCCTTATAAGCCCCCAACTCTTACCAGTGGTAAAAATTACATGCAGCTTCCTCAAGCCTCCCTTGTATATGCTGCATCATTTCTGCCTGGTAAATCTACCCTCCCCTGGATAGATAAGAAAAAGAGAGGTTGTTTCATATCCATTTCTTGCCCAGCACCTGGAAGCTCCATCCTGATGGCTCATGTTCCATCATGTTCCTGACTTCATGGAGGCCCAGCTCTTCATCCATGCTAGTTGCCCGAATTCCCATTGCCTACAGTTCTCTTTATGAGATACTATTTCTATGAAGGTCATGGGCAAGGAAATATATGAAGCAGACCCCATTTCTCTTTCTTGTTCCATTCTTTTGTTCTCCCATGACCATCACTGAAAGCTGAGTAGGTATGTCAGATTTCACTGAAGTGTTGGAGAAAATTAAATATGTAATGATTTTCACATTTAGCACTGTTTGCTAAATATGATTATTTCCTTATTCCAGTGGCAGCATAAGAAGGTTAAATCCCACCCCCAGCAATTCTCTTGTGAACTAAACCTGGTCTCTAGCCTGAATGCTCTGACAGATAGTCCTTCCTTCCTCTCAAAGAGGACCTTCTTCCTCAAAATTCCATAGTTTGAATTTCTACCCCTCACAACTTTGGGAAACTCCATCTCATACCCATAGACATGTGTCCATTGGATCTAACCACCTTTCCCAATACATGTGTACTGCTTAGAGGTAATCTGGGAGAGTCAGTACATCTCTAACAGTACATAGCCCAAGCATCATTTATTTAGTATAAATAATAGCGGAAAGGTCAAGCTGGTTTTTTGTGCTTCAAGTAAAAGAAAACAGCCCAGTTAGAGTGTTTGACATTCCAACCCCAAGTTGTGTCCCCAAGTGGTCTCCCTACTTGTATGAGATGCCAACATATCTGTTCATTCTTTGTAGTCCTCAACTGAATAAGTATTGAATAAAACATAGACATTCACATATACCTCCCACTGAAAAACATTAAATCTCAAAGTTGGCACAGTATAAATCCATTCAGCCTTTTTTCTTTACATGTTGCTAAGAGTATTTATATACAAAAAGAGAGCAAAATAGAATTCCTATGTGTGACAGCAAAAAAAGGAGTATAAAGACTTGGCAGGAGGAGGAACTACTTATTCTGAACTTTCCTGTAGAACCTAATATTATGAACAGTGGATTACTATTTTCTACCATCTAATTAGAGAAATAAGAAACAAAGGATAATTTGGGGAGGAATAAATTAATTCTAATGAGTTTTTTCTTTATTTTTCTTTATAATCTTCCTGGGATGACTGATAGTATTGATTTTTATTTTGAGATCTGTTTTTGTCATGTAAAAAAATATTTTGCAATTTCTAATTTTATGCAATTGTTAAAATGAGGAACATATTCAATTTTACTTAACTGTTTTGGAACTAAGAAATTAAATCCTCATTATAACTACTTTATGATGGAGAGAAATACTTTGCTGTGGAAATATGGAAAGAAAGGAAAATAGTGCAAATGGAACCATGAGAGATATATTAATTTTTTTAAGACATTAAGACCTATCACATCATTTCAAAAAATTTCCATGTTATTCATTATTTTTGACATCTTGTGGTTATTTGTATATATGTTTTACTTCTTTATCATAATGTAAGATCCTTAAGGTCAGAGAGGGGTAAATATTTGATTCTTAACTTTTTTTTTTTTTTTTTTAACTCAACAGGGTATACTGAAGGCACTTAGATCTCTAGAAAAAGACAAAGGATTCAGACAGAGTCAGTGGGGAATGAAGAAGACACTCAGAATTTACGCTATCCATTGCAGTAGCCACTAGCTACATGTGGCTATTGAGCCTTGAAATGTGGCTAGTATAAATTGAGATATGTTTTAAGTATAAAAGACACTCTGAATTTTGAAGACTCGGTATAAACAAAATAATGTAAATATATCAACAGTTTTATATTGATTGCATTTGGAAATAATATTTTGGATATGTGAAATATATTATCAAAATTAACTAATTAGTTAATTTTATCTGTTCTTTTTTACTTTAATATGGCTACTAGAAAATTTTAAATATAAGATTTAAAAATAATTGTGCACTTTGCATTTGGGCTTATATTCTCTTACTATTGGGCAATGCTTCTATGTGTTTTTCTTGAATTGACCATATATAATATATATATATATCATATATATAATATACATATAAAATCTCTCTATATAGATACATAATATGTAATATCTAGAATTGACCATATATACTTTTTCCAATATTCTTCTATGTAGAAAATTATTGGAAAATTGGAAATTGTACCTTATAAAGACTATTTTCTCTGTTTCAATTTACTGTTTACCTTCTTGTCTATAGGATAAGAAATGTTTATTTCTTAGCTTTTAAGTCTGGGACAACCACCAACTAGTCTCAGTAACAGGGAAAATAAGTGTCAGAGAAAGGGAAAATAAGAATTAACTGGCTCAGTAGGGGAGCTAAGATGTTGGTAGAGTAGGACCACCCTAGGCTTGTTTGTCCCTGAAACACAACTAGATAACTATCAAGTCATTCTAAATACCCCAGAAATCAACCTGAAGACTGCCAGAACAAACTCTACAACTAAAGGGAGAGAAGCCACATCAAAGAAGGTAGGAAGTGAGCAGATGTGGTTTAGGAGAGAAACTGATCATGGATACTGCAGAGGGGCAGGAGCTAGTCATGGAGAAAGGTGAGAGAAAGAAGAGCACACATGGAAATGCACAAGAGTTTTTCCCCAGAGCCATTGGCAGTTAAAAAAAGGCTAATTTTCATGAGTTCTTACAACCATCAGGGCTTAACAGGAGTTTTAAAGGTCAGAGGATTTAACTAAAATAGAGCCCTGAAGGCATTGTGCTATTTCTGGAGAGATGGCAGGCAAACACCTTGGGGGCAGACAGTGTAGAAATAACAATCTGAAGAATGCCTGGGTCACCTAGGGGAGATTATTTACTCCTCTTAGATGTATTCCTTAGAGGCAGTGTTCACAAAGATATCTCTCTGGGGACAAAGAGCCAGCTGGTGCCATTTCCCTCCCCCATCCCTCAATATAAACACAGAGTTACCTGCTCTGGCATAGTACCTGGCATAGTACCAATGATGGCTGCCTTACTGCCTATACCATGTCCAACACAACTGACTGCCCTTCTTGGTCAAGCTTGCCTCAGCCCTAGCACAATAAGCCCCTGCCCCAGAAAACCAGCAGAAACCCCTACCTACACCACATCTCCTGACCAAAGATCTTCAGGGCTTCAGTTCTAGTGGAACTATCAGGTTTCATATAAAAAGCAGATCAGAGCACACTAAGTTAAAACTCACCACATTCTGGCCAACAACCAAACACTGACTACTGCAGTCAAGGAGATCCTACTGGAGATGACTGGCCTGAAAGATAGAGCAGTCAAAACACAATAGCTGAGTACATATAGAACACACCAGAGACACTCCCTGAAGTGCCAGTCCCTGGACACAATATGACCTCTCTTTCATAAAGCCATTACTCTCAGAAGCAGGAAACATAGCATGTTTTTCTAACACACAGAAGGAGAGACAGACAAAAATGCCAAGATGGAGGGATTCATCCCAAATGAAAGAACAAGATAAGGCCACAGTCAGAGATCTAAGTAAAACAAATATAAGTAGCATGCCCAATGAGGAATTTAAAACAACAATCATAAGGATACTTGCTGGGTTTGAGAATAGAATGTAAGACTTCAGGGAGTCCCTTACCACAGATCTAAGAGAGTTAAAAAAGTCAGAAATGAAAAATGCAGTAACTGAGATTGAAACAGGCTTGATGCAATGAACACAAGGCTGGAAGAAGCAGAGGAATGAATGAGTGATATGACAAAATAATGGAAAATAATGAAGCTGAACAAAAGAGAGAAAGGATTATGGAACTCGAGAATACACTTAGGGAACTCAGTGACTCCATCAAACATAATAACATTTGTATTATAGGAGTCCCAGAAGAAGAAAAAGAGACAACAGGGGGCAGAGAATTTATTTGAGGCAATCATAACTGAAAACATTTCTAATCTGGGGAATAAAACAGACAACCAGATCCAGGAGGCACAGAGAACTCCCATCAAAATCAACAAAAGCAGGCCAAAGCCAAGGCATAATGTAATTAAATTTGCAAGGTATAGTGATAAAAAAATTTTTAAAGTGGCAAGATAAAAGAAGTCCTTAACTTACAAGGGAAGACCCATAAGGCTAGCTACAGATTTCTCAGCAGAAACTTAGCAAGCTGGAAAAGAGTGGCATGATATATTCAAAGCACTGAATGGGAAAAATCTGCAGTTAAGAATACTCCATCCAGCAAGGCTATCACTTGGAATAGAAGGATAAATAAAGAATTTCTCAGACAAACAAAAACTAATGGAGTTCATGACCACTAAACCAGCCCTGCAAGAAATATTAAAGGGGACTCCGTGAATGAAGAAGAAAGACCAGAAACAATGACAATAGAAGAAATAAAATAAATCTAAATGCATATCTACCAATAATTACTCTGAATTTAAATGTACTAAATGCTCCAATCAAAAGACATAAAGTGTCAGAATTGGTAACAAACAAACAAACAAGACCCATGTATATGCTGCCTACAAGAGACTCGTTTTAGGCCTAAAGATACCTGCAGATTAAAAGTGGGGGGATGGAGAAACATTTATCATGCAGCTGGATGTCAAAAGAAAGGCAGAGTAGCAATACTTATATCAGACAAACTAGACTTCAAACCAAAAACTGTAACAAGAGATGAAGAATAGTGCTGTATCATAATAAAGGAGTCTATCCAACAAGAAGATCTAATAACTGTAAATATTTATGCTCCTAATTTGAGAGCACCCAAATACATAAAACAATAACAATTGCAAAGGAATTCATTGGTAATACTGCTGTGGCTATTTTCTAGTACTGTGTTAAATAATGGTAGTGAGGGTGGGCATCCCTGTCTAGTTCCCGACACACTGGACCATCTGGACTTAACAGATATGTTCAGAACATTCCATCGTAAAGCAGGAGAATACACATTCTTTTCAAGTGCACAAAGGACATTCTCAGAATAGATTACACACTGGGTCACAAATCAGGCCTCAACAAGTACATAAAGACTGAGACCATACCATGCATATTTTCTGACTATAAATGCTATAGAATTTGAAATCAACCACAAGAAAAAAATTGGAACGACCACAAATACATGGAGGTTAAACACATACTACTAAACAATGAATGGATGAACCAGGAAATCAAAGAAGAAATTAAAAAACAAACAAACATGGAAGCAGATGAAAATGAAAACAGAGCAATCCAAAACTTTTCAGATGCAGCAAAAGTGGTCCTAAGAGAGAAGTACATCACAATACAAGCCTACCTCAAAAAGCAAGAAAAAACTCAAATACAAAACTTAACCTTATATCTAAAGGAACTAGAAAAAGAACAATGAAACCTAAAGCCAGCACAAGAAAGGAAATAATAAAGATTGGAACAGAAACTAATTATGTAGAAACTTAAAAAAAAAAATAGAACAGATCAATGAAACAAAGAGCTGGTCCTTTGAAAAAAAATCAATAAAATTGATAAACCTCTGGCCAGACTTATCAAAGAGAGAGAGGACTCAAAATCACAAATGAGAGAAGAGAAACAACAAATACCACAGAAATATGAACAATCATAAAAGAATATTATCAAAAACTATATGGCAACAAACTGGAAAAACCAGAAGAAATGGCTAATTTCTAGAAACATACAAATTACCAAAACTGAAATAAGAAGAAATAGAAAATTTGAACAGTCTGATAACCAGCAACAAAATTTAATCAGTATTCAAAAAACTTCCAGCAAACAAAAGTTCAGGACCACATGTCTTCATAGGCAAATTGCACCAAACATTTACAGAAGAATAAATACTTATTCTTACCAAACTATTCCCAAAAAATGGAAGTGAAAGGAAAACTTCCAAATTAATTCTAAGATGCCAGAATGACCCTTTTACCAAAACAAGATAATGACACCACATAAACACAAAAATCCTCATCAAAATACTAACAAACTGAATCTGACAATACATTAAAAAAAATCGTTCACCATGTTAAACTGGGATTTATTCCAGGGTTGTGAAGGAAGTTCAATATTCACAAATCAATCAATTGCACAAATGCAATTAATAGAAGAAAGGATAAGAACCATGTGATTATTTCAATAGATGAAGAAAAAGCATTTGACAGAGTACAATACTCATTCATGATAAAAAGTGGATTTAAAGGGAACATACCTCAGTATAATAAAGGACCACATAAGAAAAACCCACAGCTAATATCATCGTTAATGGGGAAAAACTGAGAGATTTTCCTCTACTGTCAGGAACAAGACAGTGATGTCCACTCTCACTATCCTTATTTAACATAGTCTTGGAAAATAGCCACAGCAATCAGACAACAAAAAGAAATGAAATTATCAAGAAAGGCACAAAATTTCACTATTGACAGATGACATGAAACTCTATATAGAAAACCTGAGAGACCACCAAAAAACAGCTAGAACACAAATTGAATAAACTCTCAAAATCAACATACAGAAATCTGTTGCATTTCTATACACCAATAATGAAACAACAGAAAGGGAAATTAAGGAATCAATCTCATTTATAATTGCACTAAAAACCATTAGATACCTAGGAATAAACATAACTAAAGAGATGAAAGATCTGTATTCTGAAAAAGGAATATAAAATATCGATAAAATAAATTTAAGGTGTTACAAAGAAATGGAAAAATATTCCATGCTCATGGATTGTAACAACAAATACTGTCAAAATATCTGTCCTACCCATAGCAATATACACATTTAATGCATTCCCTATCAAAATACCAGCATTTTTTTACAGAGCTAGGAAAAAACCACCCTAAAGTTTGTATGGAACCATAAGAGATCTCAAATAGCCAAAGCAACTTTGAAGAAGAAAAGCAAACCTGGAAACATTGCAATTCCAGACTTTAAGCTATATTACAAAGCTGTAGAAAGCCAAACAGTATGGTATTGGCACAATAATAGGCACAAAGATCACTAGAGCAGAAGAGAAAATGTGGAAATGAACCCACAACTACATGATTAATTAATCTTCAATGAAGCATGAAAGAATATCCAATGTGAAACACAATCTCTTCAGTAAATGCTTTTGGAAAACTGAACAGCAACATGCAAAAGAATGAAACTGGACCGCTTTTTAACACCATACACAAAAATAAATTTAAAATGGATTAAAGACCTAAATTTGAGACTTAAAACCATAAAAATCCTAGAGAACAACATGGGTAGTAACCTCTTTGATATCAGCTATAGCAACTTCTTTCTAGATGCGTCTTCAGAGGCAAGAGAAACAAGAGCAAGAATAAACTATTGGGACTACATCAAAATAAAAAGCTTCTGCATAGCAAAGGAAACAATCAACAAAACTAAAAGGCAACCTATGGAATGGGAGAAGATATTTGCAAATGACATCTGATAAAGTCTTAGTATCTAAAACCTATAAAGATCTTATAAAACTCAACACCCTCCCCCCAAAATAATACAGTCTAAAAATGGGCAAAATATATGAACAGGCATTTCTCCAAAGAAATTCAAATGTCCAACAGACACATGAAAAGATGTTCATCACCACTGATCATCAGGGAAATACAAATCAAAACCACAATGAGAGACCACCTCACACCTGTCAGAATGGCTAAAATTAACAACACAGGAAACAACAGGTGTTGGAGAGGGCATGGAGAAAAAGGAACACTGGTGCACTGCTCATGGGAATGCAAACCGGTGCGGTCACTCTGGAAAACAGTGTGAAGGTTCCTCAAAAAGTTAAAACTAGAACGTATTTTATTTTTTTATTATTATTTTTTTAATTTATTTGACAGAGATCACAAGTAGACAGAGAGGCAGGCAGAGAGAGAGAGAGGAGGAAGCAGGCTCCCCGCTGAGCAAAGAGCCCAATGCAGGACTCAATCCCAGGACCCTGAGATCATGACCTGAGCCGAAGGCAGCGGCTTAACCCACTGAGCCACCAGGTGCCCTAGAACTAGTCTTTGATCCAGCAATTGCACTACTGAGTATTTACCCAAGGAATGCAAATATACTAATTCAAAAGGACCCACGCTCCCCAACATTTGTAGTAGCATTATTTACAGTAGCTAAGATATGGATGCAGCCTAATTGTCCATCAATTGGTGAATGGATAATGAAGAGGTGGTATACACACACCTATCATTTCCACATATCTTATAGTTATTATTCACTCATAAAAAAGCATGAAATCTTAACATTTGCAAACACATGGATGGAACAAGAGACTATAATGCTAAGCAAAATAAGTCAGTCAGAGAAAGATAAATATCACATGATTTCACTCATATGTGGAATTTAAGAAACAGATTAGCAATGTGAGGGAAAAGGAGAAACAAATTAAGAAAAACGCTTAACTATAGAGAGGAACTGGTGGTTCTTGGAGTGGAGGGAAATTAATATAATACTATGTGTTTAACTGAAATTAAAAACTTAAAAAGCCTAAAATATTTCTAAATATCACCTGGGCATTATCGTTCCAGTAAATAACTACAGATCTGATATTTTGTTGTTATTTCCTCATGGCCTTTACATTAAAGGTAAATCTACAACTTCTTATGAATCATTATAAAATCTATACCTTTTTCTCACACTTACTACACGCCAGGCACTATTCTAAATGCTTTTCCTGCAATAACTCATTTTTTTCTTTAGAATAATACATACGTTATATACTGTTATTATCTTTATTTAATTTAATTTTATTTATTTTATAGCTAAGGAAAATAGAGGCAAGAATGGTCAAGGGACTTTTCCAGTGCAATTGACTAGTCAGGGACAAGGTTCCAGATAAGTCAGGAAATCTGGATCCAGAGCCCAAATTCTTAAATATATTGTGTTACTTATCTGGTCTTAAAGTTACCATTTATTAAGAAAGAGAAACCTGGGCATTGTTATCTTTCTCTGTTGCTCAGGTCCTATTAGAATTTTCACTCATACATACTTTTTAAGATGGGATTTATATGTCATGTTCATTTTTAGTCATATAGACCAAAGTAGAGTACCAAATACATAAGCAGAAGTACCTCATTCTTTTTTTTTTTTAAAGATTTTATTTATTTATTTGACAGAGAAATCACAAGTAGTCGGAGAGGCAGGCAGAGAGAGAGAAGGAAGCAGGATCCCTGCTGAGCAGAGAGCCCGATGCGGGACTCGATCCCAGGACCCTGAGATCATGACCTGAGCCGCAGGCAGCGGCCCAACCCACTGAGCCACCCAGGCGCCCCAGAAGTACCTCATTCTTAAAAGTCAGAATTCAATTAGCGTTTTATTGTCCTCATCCCTTCACTCTAAATCTTGTATTGAGTCTCACATATTTGTGGGAGACGAGGTGGGTTAGAAGTAATGTTATAAATATATCCCTTTCCATATAATGTGGAAGAAAAATAGATTACTTTTTCAGTTGCCATGGACTGTCAGTGTAAAAATTATGTCCCTTTCTCACGTATGTGTTTTATCTTGTTTTCATTATTTTATATTGTACCAGAGAAGCATTCCCAGGCACTTAACCACCTCTAAAATATAACATGATTCAAATGTCCTGGGGCAGAGCTCAGTGTATAATTGTGCCTGAAATATAACTGCAGTTTGTTCTGTTAGGGAAATTTACTAACTTTCCTTTCTATTTTTTAATTTTTTAAAGAATCCTTTTTAGATGCAATTCATAGGTCTTTGTTGGGAAATGAAGCTCATTTGAATTTTTACCTTGTAGAAAACAACAGATCTTTGGATGTATGCATGAATTTAAAATTACTATATAGCCATAGAACCAAAATTAGAGTGTTTACACCCAAGCAAATATGTTAATTCTTTACAAAGTGGCCTAGAACCCAGACAAAAGATAAGAATTTAAAAGACAATTTACCTCATTTTTAAAAGAACATAATAATAAAAATCAGAGTTTTATCTGTATAGCTGTTATTTTATTAGTTGAATGCACTGTATCTCTTCTTGTATGCATTGTATCCCTTTATTTTCCATGTGAGAACTTTTCTTTTGTAATTCATGCCAGGAAGAATTTCCTTTCTCCTGAGATGATGGCATAATTCTTCCTTTTTGATAATAATAGCTATTTATTTTCTCCTTTTTCTCCAGTCTGCCAGAAAGTAGCAGACAAAAATACAAATGTATTCTAAGTGATCATATTTATCTTAAGTATGTCTTCCTTCACCATGATACTCTATTTTACTAAGATATTTATATGCATTTAGTTAAGTGTCACCTCAAAAAATTTTTAAAAAAGAACACAAATATATTAATTCAAGAATACCCATTTATATGGGGTCAATGAGATTTCTTAAGAAAGAAGGGGAAGGAGGGAAAAACGGAAGGAAGGAAGGAAGAAGGACCGGAGAAAGAAGGAAGGAAGGAAGAAAGGAAGGAAGGAAGGAAGGAAGGAAGGAAAGGAAAGGAAGCCACGTTAATGTTGTTTTCAAAAATGTTAGTTAGCATCATTGAAACTTGGTAAGGACCTCTAAGAAACAAAAGTTAAAACATTAACTATGTTATTTCCCCCAATGTGTCTAAGCAATGAATTTGTCATTCCTGTGTGCGTTAACAGAGAAGAGCTCCTGTAGAAATGTACACATCCTGTATTACTGGAGAAAAACAGCTGACTTGCTCTTAATTGAAAGGAAAACGATTATCATTTAGCCAGATGAATCAGCTGGTGTTCCTTCCCACCTCCACATCTATCAGCAACTAATGAAATGGAATGCATGTGAAGGCATCGCCAACAAATTTGTTTTGAATTGTAAGTTGTACCAAACGCATTTTTAATAATACCTTCCTGTGAAATGACAGGCTAAAATATGTGTCCTTTCGGATGATTTATAAGAAGGGTTAGGTCCTGTTGTAAAATTTTGCCTATGTTTGAATCACTGCCAACTTTGAAGTAACAGAAGAGCAGATGGTGATTCTATTTAAATTAAAAAAAAAATCAATGAGTCTAAAATGAAATTTAAGGTACCCCTGTATTTAAAGCATTTGTATTAACTTTTCTTTCAGTGTATGGAAAGAGGGTTAGATTGCATGCCTCCCAAATGTTATATTCACAGCAAGTACAAGTAGGGAATCTCTCAGATTATAGTTTTGTAGCCAATTAAAATACATAATTATACTTAAATTTTCAATTCAAATGTGACATTGCAATAAAAGCTCTTAGCACTCAATTAACTAGAAAATCCAATTAACTACAACATCTTATTTCTAAAGCATCCCATTTTTTAAATCTTTCAATATTATATAAGTTACATTATCATTTTATAGTAATTGCAGATAATTATAATGGGCTTCTTTCATTTAAAAATATTCTAAGGATTTGATTATACTGACTCATGCTAATATAGATTTATATGAAGTTAAGGTGTTTTATACAATTTTAAATTTTCAAACAAGCTTATAAGGTTATGTCCTCTAGCCATCGATACTCTTCCATAAATCTTCACAGTAAGCCCAATACTGTTATACACTTCAGGAAAACCTGTTAATATTTCTCATACTTGAACATACTTTGTTCCATGTTAGCCATCATCCCTAGATTCTGAACTTCATAAGGGGAAGAACTATTTCTTCTAATTTACTCATCAACTCTCCCTATTTTAGTACCAACTGTAGTACAAATTCAACCCTATAATAGTACATAGTGGCTCTTAAAAAAGATACAGTGAATAAATGAATAAATGTGTTTAACACTTGAATTAATAAATGAAGCTCTTTTTAGAAAGTGAATTTAAAACATAACAAAGATGTATATAATAGGAGGAGTTTCTTCAGAAGGAACTTCTCAAAATACTAGAAAATACTTTCTCTTGTCAGTAACATCAGGTAAAATACCACTTTGAAAATAAGTCATATTCCAAAGACCATATACAATCTGGTACTAGAGTTTCAGTAAATGAGATTTATAATATTATAAACAAGTTTTTTTATTAGCAGCTGATTTCACTTAAGTGATAACTCTACTAACTACTAAAGCCTAAGGACTTTGTAATGACTACTTAGGGTTTTATAATATTTTCAGATGTCACAGACAGAACTATTAAAGTTGATAACAGTGTCAAAGCATTTTAGGAGTTTCTATTTCCACTATTCCTGAGAGAGATTTTTAATTCCTTTGCATGTAGCTATTTGTAAATCTTCTTAAGCATATATTGGTATTATGTATGATTGAGATAAAAGTCACCCAACAATTAGAACAAAATCATATAATTTTTGTGTTGTTTACTATCAGCTCTCTCTCCCCTGACCTTGAATCTCCTTGCTGTCCTTCACTTTAATATGACTGAGGAACTTGTCTCTTGGCTCAACTTCCCCTCCTCCCACTCATTCCTAAAACCATTTCGATCTGGTTGCTATCCACAACTTCATCAGTTTTTTTTTTTCTTTTATAAGGTTAAGCTACTAATTCCATGTTACTAAGCATAATTAAAAATTCTTCATCATACTTGACCGCCTAACAGCATTTATCACTAATAACCTAGAAATGAGCTCTTCTTTTGAGGGGCAGCATACTGTCCTGGTGTTCTGCCTGCCTCTGGACTCAATATTCAGTGCCCATTGTTGTACCCTGAACTCCTTTGTTACTTAATTGTTGGTACCTTTTGAGATTCTAGCCCAGAATTCTCTTCTTTTGACGCACTTTCTGGGTTATGTTGTTTACTCACAAGGCTTCCAATATTCCAGATATGTTAATGACTCCACATGGATATGTCTGGCCCAGATCTCTTATTATAGCTTATACTCTACAGACTCTATAGCTTATATTCCCACTTGGTAATCCATAGTCATTTTACACTTGCGTATGCCCCACCACAGTCATCTTCCTCCTTACATAACATTCAAATCCCCTTATGGTACCCTATCCCAATGAATTATACACCATACAGTTCCAAACCTGTGTTTTTTCTCTGATTTCTTTCTGCCTCTTATTCTATAATCCAAGTAGTCACCTAATTCTATAGATTCCACTTCCAGATACAGCTCCATTTTTTCCCACTTCTTTCCCTCCCAGTACCATTAATTTCAGTCCTACATCATATCACTTGTTTAGATTATACAGCCTCTTAGCTGGTGTCCTGAACTTCATTTCCTCCAATCTAGCCCCTACACTTCAGTAATCTTTCCGAAATGCAGACTTTGTCATGGTATATACCTGCTTATACAGCTTCAGTAGTTTTCCATCATACTTAGGACAAAGCCCAAACTTCTTAAACATTCTACTATTTTCTGACGCTTGTAAGTGGCTTAATGGCACTTCCCTCTCATTTTAAGTTCCTGCTATATGAAACAAGCGCAATTCTTATGTTCATATGCTTATTTGGTTTTATTCAAATGCTATTTTCTTTGCTTAGGTTGCTGCTTCCCGCACCAACCTGTCCTTTACCTGTTACGTAGTAGGCACTCACTAAATATGTACTGAAAAATATTGGATAATATACTACAAAATAAAAACTCTGTTCCATTGGGAAAAATAAAGTTCAACAAAATATAGCCTATTATTATTTCTATAAAGAAAATTTAAATGGAGTCAAGAAATGATTGAGTTTTAAGCAAAATAGAATTTTATGGATATAAACTCAATTGAATATATGGTGATCCATGGCTTGATAAATCCAGTTTATTTATTAGACCACATGAAAGTCTTTCAGGAATTATACCAGATGTTGCGAGTATATTCATCTGGTGTGAGATTCACTTTAATAAAAGTCAAATATTCTTGTGGATATTCTGAATATATGTGAAATAACTTGTCATTCTTGGGTCACATTTTTTAGGGAGAAAGTTAGGAGCTAAAAGAAAATGTCCAGGATGAAACTACGATTATAGCTGTTGGGCTGGCAGAAAGAAAGGGCTACTTAAGATGGCGAAAGTCCCCGCCACAAAACCTGAGCTGGGACAGGAGAACAAAGACCCAAGCAGAAATCTGAAAACCCTCCTGCCCCGTGCTCCCGTGGACCAATGGGACGCTGACAAGTGGGAATCTGAGACCCCCAACCCAGGCTTCAGTGGACCAATGGGACCCCGACGAGCAGGCGAAATATCCAAATAAGGGAAACGTGCCAAAAGACCCCTGAACTCCCCTCGAGGTCCATTAAAAACCCCCTTCTTCCTACCTTGGGCACGACTTCCGCCACTCTGCTTTCCAGAGTCAGGGAACCTCGCCCGAGGGTGCCCACCTCCTCCCGGGGCAACTTTCCTGGCTCCCCTTCTCATGAGCCCTGAATCTTCGCTGGAGAGTGTTTTTAATAAACTTGCCTTGCACCCACTTTGCCTGGTGTTGTGTTTATCTCGCCGGAAAAACTTTACAATAGCTACTGAAGTATTTTTACATGAGTAAACATGGTCTCATGAATTTTAAGAAGTATCTATTTGAAAAAAATAAAAGCAAAAAAAAAAAAGAATTATTTACTTGGATACACAGGTGCAATATGAATGCAACAGGCATTAGTTGGGTCATCTATAGCTAAGACAATTGAATGATCTAGTTAAACCCCATCTTTCCTCAAACATATTCAGTTAAATTGGGACATAAATCACACTGACTGGTGGAATTGGATGGTGCCTTTCCCACATTTCTATCTACATCTATAAATTTACGAACTTTTTTACTCTAACCCCATGCAGTTTGGGTGTGTGCAAATATGTATAATGCAATGGATTAGTCTTCAACTTCTGTCAGATAGTAGGAAAAAAACCAAAAACATGGAGCAAAACTCACTAAGGGAATATGGTCTCCGTAGACAAAATGGGTTCAAGATTTGGAGGGAATTGTTGGTTACCAATTCAGTGGTGGCTACTTTTTACCCAACTCAACCACTCTGGATGCATGTGTGCTTTGGGAAATTTAACAAATTAACACAATCCTGCTACTTTTGTGGGATAGCCTTTGTAGCCTCCTTTTATGGAATGTCTCACAGGTAGAGGGGATAGCAACCCTCCCTCTTTAAAATATTTCCAGAACTGTGAGTATTGAGAAACAATAGTGGTACAACACCAGTGCATATCAAGACATGGTGATGATCAAGGCTAATCATTGAAACTTCTCTCCTTTAGAAATGTGCAACTGTATTGCTCATCTAGAGATCACTGATGTCCTTGAAGAATATCAATGTCTTTTCATGAGCATATACAGATATGCCTGGAAATTCTCTAAAATATTGGAGGTTAATGAAGCAAAAAGACTAGATTAAAATTAATCAGGGTAAGGTTTTGGAGTATCATATAAGGTATATATATATATATATATGGTTTATATATAAATTTATATATATGAATTTTTATATCTATGAATCCCTTTATATATAAATTTATATATATGAATTTATTTATATAAATGAATTCCTTTGTATGTAAAGCTGTTACATCTGTGATATCCCAGTTATATAATGTTAAGAGAAATGGTATTAGCTGAACATGTCACCCTGTATTTTCCATCAAGTTAAGAAACTTAAAGAAGATAAGCATTAAAGAACAGAACACATGTTATTCACACTTGGAATCAACCTTATTGGGTAGAAATGATTTCATGAACATTTGTGATGTACCAAAGAGAACATCATTATTCATCTCACTGCATTAGTTATATGGATTAAATATGTTCAGGGTTATTGGCATTGTAAAGGATAAAATAAAAAGCTATCTAGAGTTTATTTTGGTGGAATAATTTAATTATTCAGATACAAAGCCTTTAGTGTAATATTTGTGATCTCATTAATAACATAGGTAGGACACTTACATTTTCAGTTATATTTTACTGTATTTTTATGGAAAACCTTATGTTAAACTAAGAGACATAAATATAGAGATCAGTAAATATTTTAGAGATGGAGCCTCTGAAAGCCACTGCTTTGAATGTCTAGGGCCAATTGCTTGCTAACTACTTTCACTTTTACCACAATAATCCCCCCCGCTCCCCCGGATAGCTTTCTCTCTGTTTTTGAACTCTGAAAGTGAGTAGGGGAAATTAACCCAAGCATTTGATTTCCTAGGCTCCCACAGAAATAAATTTGTTTCAGGTTATAAAACTGAAAATGTTTGCATTTCTGAGAACACATGATTAGGCAGGCAGAAATTATTCTTCAAGAAAATATGGGAATGTTGATTTCCCAAAAATGGAATATCAGGTTATTGTTCCTAATTCTTCACTCCCTCTCTGTAGAAGAATTGTTCATGCACACTCTTTGTCATGCTATTCTGCAATTCTATAAAAGTTTCACTAGAAAAGTTCAGGTGTATTTTCCTTGCCCCATTGACTCTGTGTTTCTCCATGCAGCTTGCTTTGACCAATGGAGTATTAGTGGGTGTAATAGGAAAAGAGGCTTTACTGTGTGTCCATACTTTGGCTTGCCCTCTTGCACTTCTGCCATCTGCCAAGAGATGATACCTGGACCAGCTTAGGTCCAAGGAGTATTGGAAGACATATGGAGTAGCCTGAACACAAGCCATAGCCTGGAGCCAAGATCAGAATGTCCCAGTTGGGGTCAGCAGATATAGAGGCTACATACAGTGCTGTAAGTGAGAAATAAATGCTTACTATTTTAAGTCACTAAAATTTAGACATTTAGGGTTGTTAAACAGCAGAATTGCAGCAAAACCCTGTCTGATGTATTCAGTATCTTTCCCTCCCTGGTTTTTACCAGTACATTTTTCTTAGAACTCTTCTATGATATTCAGACTTAGAGTATTTGTAGGAATGTAATGTTATAGGTAATCCCCCAATTTTTTTATGAAACATATTAAAAAAATATCACATGGTTGTTTTTAAATGTTTCAAATAAATTAAATTGTACTTTACTTAAAAATTAATTTAAAATTTTAAAATGTTATTTTTAGTAAAAAGACTATATAATCCATATTCTTAGGAGGGAAAATTTACTTAGAAAAAAAGTTTTATTGATAAAAGCTATTTTCAAAATTTCTATTTATATCACAGGCAATTCAGTTGCTTGTAGGAAATCAATATTTTCTCAGGCTTAAGTTATACTTTAACTGAGTTTTTCTTACATAGTTTAATATTTGATGTTAAATTTAAACTAATTGGCATACTTTATTGGCTTGATAATAATAATAATTTAAATCTGTAATATTAGGATAATACTGGTCAGTTTCTCTTTAAAAATAGACTAAATGTTACATAACAAAACCAAAAACCAAGAACAAACAAAAACAGATGAAAAATATTTTGGATTAGGAGTAGGTGCTTTGGGATGCTAAACAAATTTTGTGTCTACTTGTGGTCACTTTTGTATCTTCTTAATCTCATAGAAATAATGTAACAAATACATGATTTAGAAGGGAGTATCATCTTTGGAATACCTGGAGTCTTGTAATTTAAGTTTGTGTTCAAGACATTAGGGGGCACCTGGGTGGCTCAGTGGGTTAGCCTCTGCCTTCGGCTCGGGTCATGATCTCAGGGTCCTGGGATCGAGTTCCGCATTGGGTTCTCTGCTCAGCGGGAAGCCTGCTTCCTCTCCTCTCTCTCTCTGCCTACTTGTGATCTCTCTCTGTGTCAAATAAAAAAAAAAAATTAAAAAAAAAAAAGACATTAGGAAACAGTCTCTTTAGGGGAAACATAGTAGAGACATGTAACAAGTAAACAAGAGTATGAAAGGTCTTCCAGCATTTTGGAGCAAAGGCTCTATAAAAATCCAAAGAAACATTATTAATAATTTGTATTTGCACAGTTCCTTTCTCTGGGGATCTCTTGAAGCACTTTGCAAAACTTCATAAGTATCTTTACTTTCATAGATCGCAGACACTGTATTCTAACCTATTCATGTGTTATATCTATGAAATATATAATAGATTTGCACATCAAGAATCAGAACAAAGCATTTTCTGCAGAGTGACAACTGAACACCACAGTCATGACAGGACTCCGAAGAAAGAGCAATTCAGCATTATTTTCTAATACCACTTCAGGACTGTGCTTATACCTGCCTCACTTTTCTCATTCTAACTAGAGGAAACTTAGACCAAGGTCAAGGTACAAAATTTCTAGGGACTGGATATACCAGAACATTGCTGGAGTTGGAAATTTCAGAGATTATTTACTCCTTTTGCCTCCGATTTTTTCCCATGATAACCCCCCATCCTTGTCCTTTGTTGTTTGCAAGTATCAATTTCCTGTCCCACTTAGTAATTAATTACCTTTCATTTTGCTTTAGGATGGCAGTGTGATTTAGAAAGAGTGCTATGGATTAAGCATCTATAAACCCTTGTCCCAGCACTGACTTAGCTGGGAGTTCAGAGAGAAGAGTGGCCGAGAAAGGGGAGCAGAATAATTTAGGGGGGTTAAAATAGAGCCCACCTGGGGCACCTGGGTGGCTCAGTGGGTTAAGCCTCTGCCTTCGGCTCAGGTCATGATCCCAGGGTCCTGGGATCGAGCCCCACATCGGGCTTTCTGCTCTGCAGGTAGCCTGCTTCCTCCTCTCTCTCTGCCTGCCTCTCTGCCTACTTGTGATCTCTGTCAGATAAATAAAGAAAAAATCTTTAAAAAAAAATAAAAAAATAAATAAAATAGAGCCCACCTTATAGGATTGTTGTGGAAATTAAGCGAGTAAAACACATAAAAGATGCTTGACGTATTGTAAGTATTGATAAATGCCAAGTGTTTTACTATTGTGTTCTGTTTTGCAAGCTCACTCACTTTGCAGTTCTGTATTGAGAACTAACTGTACAGTTAATGTCTGAAGGATCTTTAAAGTTATCTTTGAATGATATTTATTCATAGATTGCATTCAGCAAACTTAGTAATTCTCATCTTTTTAAAAATTTTCTAATCTTGTAAAATACTTGCCAGGGTTTCATAACAGAATTCTGTTGACTTCTTAAATAAGTTTGGAAGTGCTCCCACATTTTCTTTTCTGGAAAAATTAGTATAAGAAGGACATTATCACTGGTGAGGCCATCTAGTCATGAATTTTACGTGTGGAAAGAATTCTATTTCTGGGTTCAGCATCTATAGTTGGTATAGATTTTAATATTTCCTATTTCTTATCTCAATTTGTTTGGCATTTTTTGTTACTTCTCCATGTCACCTAATTTTTGCAATTTGTAAGCCTAAATTCTTCATATTATTTGTAATTTTCTCTTACTAGTTTTTAACACACCCCCTCTTTTTTTTTTTTTCTTTGCCGTTGGTTCTTTATACCTTTTGTTGTGTGTTCTTAGTCATTTTTATAAGACCTTATCATTTTTAAAGTTTTTTCAAAGACTTTACATTAGGGCTATCCAAGAGTATATGATTCTTAAATTCTAGAAAGATCCTGACCAATCTATATCTAGGCCAGCCCAGTTTGGCTACTCATATGCTTAGGCATACGTTTTCAGCTATGGGATTTAACACAAACACTTCAGTTTGTGTAGAGAAATGCAGGTACATTGGATAACGTTTAAGGATGGTAGGCAGCATAGATAAAGGTATAGATGACCTGAAGACACAGAAGATCATGATTCACTATCTGAAGGCCCGATAGACAGGCCGAACAAAAAATCAGGTGCACGGGGGAAAAAGTAATCTCAGTTTGTTTACAGGATTATGTTTAGGAGTAATGATAGGCTTTTTAGTGGGTTTCTGTAAGGTGACTCAAAAACAGTTATTCCCAAACATCATTGAGCAAATGCTCTTTTATGAACCATATGATAAATTGATAAGAAATTGATAATTGATAAGAAATTTGCAACACATTGGTGTATAATGAACTACAGACTAGTAGAATATTTTAAGATACTATATTAGAAAACACGTTTGAACATGGAGACTTGATGCATAATTGTGTAACAGCTGCTGTGAATATTAATAATACTGTTTAATGACTTTTGTTTTCCCATGGCAAGTTCAAAAATTGTCTTAAATTAATTTTAAATGACTATTCCTCATGCCTTTCAGCAGTTTTAGCACAGCATTAAATCAGTTTACCCTGATGAGTTAATGCCTTTATAAATACAAGTATACAACCATTCACACGAATACCTAATTATAACAGTTTTAACAATTAAAGCTGTGTTTCAGGGATTTAATAATGGCGATTTTGTTTACTTTTAAAATTGCAATCAGCAATGCCAAATTTTGGCTCTAAATATTAAATGATTTACCTTTATAAGGATTTATACTATACTGATCTGTTTAGTGTCTAGTACCTTCAAGATGAATTAAACATAGGTGCTTTTAGCATTTTATAATCCTAGATCATGCCAAACTGAAAGTGGAAAAGCTTCTGGGGAAAGTGACTTCTATTCTGAGCCAATCAGTATTTTTCAGACTAGTCTGTTTCAGGTTTGATAGATGCAATTTCCCATGCATACATTTGTTTTTTGCATGCTCTGAGGGTTTTGTCCCCCACTACATAAAATTTGGATAATTTAGCTGGTTGTCTTTACTTTTTTTATTGACTTTTGTACACAATAAAAAAGAATTCCTTCAGAATATGACTAGTTGTCTTTAAAAAGATAATTTTGCTATTCTTTTTATAATCTGTATAGAGTACTGATTATTTTTTTGGAGTTAGAGATATTGTAGGAAATATTTATTTCAACCATTGAAAACGAAGAGTTAAGTTTCAAAGTCCTTCAATAGTGGATCCAAACACATATTGATAGAAACTAAAAATTAGTCATTGTATTTTAGTATAAAAAAGAAACCTTTCTTTAGTGGTAGGAAGTAAAGTAATGTTTAAACATTGTTCAATGTGTGTATTTTAAAATATAGACTGATTTTTGAAGATAGTTTGTATAATTATGACCAAAAGTATAATAGAGTCTATATTATGAGTACTTAGTAGATGTTAGCATCACCCTAGACCCTTTTCAGAGATTTTCCTAGTTAAATTATTGTCACTACATCCCATATGTATATCACCCATATTGAGAAAGGCAGTCTCATGCATGCAGTCTTTTAATCCCCTCTTTGCCACCTATTAACGGGTCTTGAGCCTGGAATACTTTCTTACCAACAGATGAAGAATCCTCACAGCTTGTGCTGGGCTTGTTACCTCGTGGGGGAATATTTTTTCCTTATATCGGACTCAATGTGTGTTCCTTTGTTTTGTTTAAGCTAATATATCATACGACATCTGGCTAGTCTCATTGCCAAATGTATCCCCTGCAGGTAGGAGAAAAGATCCTTGGCTCTGTAGCAGCCTGAGATGGATAAGTGGCCTGGAGGGATTTGCTGGCCATGGGTGACCAATATTCACTAATGAAGCTGATCTTCCTCTGTCTCTTCTCTGGGTGAGTAAAACATTTTTCCATACCCAGTGCTTGGCTGTTGCATTTTCCTTGGCAACTCAGGTATCAAAATGAGGTGGGCAAAAAAGTTCTGGCTTCTACTTTTGGTGATTAGCAACCAATGATGCTTGACAATCTGCATTATACAATTCAAGCAACCAAGGCTGAGTGTTGGGAGACACTTCTACACAGTGCTTCTGTACACCTAGTATCAGCTGTTAATTCCAGATGAGTTTTTAAAGGATGTTTGAACAGCAAACCGCATTGGAAATTTTGCACCAAAGTAGAGGGAAGAATGTGTTTCTGACCAGTATAATAAATATACTATCTTCCTGGGTTTGATAATGTTGCTAGCAGACCCCTTTAAAATATTGGCATCTCCTAAACTTGAAGTTCCTCAGATGGCAAACCCACTGTGTGTCCAGTATCTACATGGACCTGCCTCCGTATCACTTCCATGGGATTTGAGAGACAAGGAGGAACTGAAGTGAACATGAAACCATGCTGATTTCTGTGCCATTAGTCATGAAGTTCTTTGTTTCTGATCTGGTAGTCTCCTATCTACCAGAATCTATAAAACTGTGACAGGCAAACGTGCAGGCTTATAAGTATGGTAAAAAAAAAAAAAAAAAAAAAACACACACAAAACTTAAGACTCTTCACAGTTCTTGGCTAAGGGAAGCTATTTATCTTGCTGAAGACAATGTAGACAGTAAGTAGCAAAGTTCTTGGGTATTTGAGTCTCTGAAAGTTAGCTTACATGCTATTTACCTTTATAATAGCAGCAGGCTTCAACATGGAAGATGTAATGTTGCAGAAACTTAAATTTGCTCATTTAGAGATAGTTGCTTTTTGCTAAATAATTTTTTTTTAAATTTATATGGTCAAAGTTATCAGTCTTTTTTCTTCATAAGCTTCAGGATTTTGTGTCACAGTTAGAAAACTTCCATCACACCTAGGTTATAAAATCATTTAACTATGTTTTATCCTAGTAATTTCATGTTTTTATGGTTCATATTTAAATAAAAAGACACCTGGAATTTTCCCTAGTATATACTGTTAGATCCCAATAAAACCGTCTTTGGTTTTGTTTGTTTTGTTTTTCCAAATGCTTACTAGGTTTTTATGAAAAAAATTTCCCTTGTAGTACACCAGCTTCCCAAAGATTTCATATGAGATCTTTATCAAATACTAGTCTCTTTGTTTATTTGAGTCCATTTCTTTTTCCATATAAATGCCCACTGGCAATGTCAGTATCACTACGAATATTTCAGTATCACTATTAATTTCTGAGACTCTAGTGTATTTTAATGTTTAATCATGTTGTTCTTCTTCCACAGAATTTTTAGCCATATTTTTACTTTTCATGACTTAAAATTACTTAGAAATTACTTTTTTTCATATTTAAAAACAAAACCCAAGAGTGGATATCCTTATTTCATTCCTCACCTCAGATACAGAGTATTACATACTTTACTATTGAGAGCACTGTTATCTACAAGTTTCTCTTATATGCTCTTTATCAGTTCCCTTCTTTACCTAGTTGCTGAGCCTTTTTGTCATGAATGGGTGGGTGATTTTGTTGAATAGCTTTTCTTTTTTTTTTTTTTTAAAGATTTTATTTATTTATTTGACAGAGAGAGAGATAACAAGTAGTCAGAGAGGCAGGCAGAGAGAGGGGGAAGCAGGCTTTTTGCTGAGCCCAGAGCCTGATGCGGGACTCTTATCTCAGGACCCTGAGATCATGACCTGAGCCGAAGGCAGAGGCTTAACCCACTGAGCCACCCAGGCATCCCTGAATAGCTTTTCTTATACTCCTTTAATTCTTCCAATGTTTTATAGTATTTATTAACCACACTACCAGATTCAGTTTGAATGTTAAATCAGTCTTGCATTTCTGGGATGAATTCTACTTGTTTGTGATATATTATTGTAGATGGATGGATAGATTGATAGATGATAGATAGATTAGATTTGATTTGCTAAGATTTCATTTATAATTTTGATCCATATTCATGAGAGAAATGTTAATTTCCCCCTCTTCTAATGTTTTGTTGCAAAATGTTCTATGTTTATTTTTTATTCTTTGGAACGATTTGTTAACATTAATAAATTTTTTTCCTTAAATGTTTAGAACAATTTACTATTTACATTATCTATCATAAGTTTCTTGGTAAGAAGGACTTAAATGTTTTTAATTACTTTACTTTATTAGCAACTTTATTATGCCACCCCAAATATGACAATGCAATTGTCATAAATCCCTTCCCTGGGAATTTCATAAACCAGGGAGAAGATAAACTCCTATCACAAGAAGGAGAATAGAAATTGGCACCACCCCCAGACAAAGCAAATCACAAACCATCATATCTGCTATCTATTCTGCTAAGGGTCCATTCTTCTTTCCCCAAAATTATTTACTGTCCCCTAAGAGGTCTACACCCATCCTCCCCTTTCCTTAAGATATTTAAGACTGAATTCTAAGCCACCTGGGGGGCGTTACTCATTTTTCCTGTATCTATGTATACATGAAGTATATATGTTAACAAACTATTTTTCTTTTGCTAATATGTCTTTTATTACAGGGATCTCAGCTAAGAACTCAGAAGGGTGGAAAGAGAATTATTTTTCCCCTACTATATAAGGCAGATTTTATACAAAATTTTAAATTTATGAAGTTTTAGAATCATTTGTTTCATCAACCAGGAAATATTTTTACCAAAAGTTAAAATATTCTTTCATCTTCAACATCAATACTCGTAATAATGATATTTCCATATATTACACTTTTACAGTGTACTTAGTATACCAATAAGTTTCTTTCCTATCTTCTTCAGAAGAATACTCTTGCCTCTCTCATGGATTTTAAAACTTACATATATCATTTGTTACCCTGCTTTATAGTCAGAGAAAGTCCCAGCATTTTAAATCCTTTTTAATTGCTTATTTATATAAGACAGCTACATAAATATCTGTCTTAAAATCAGTATATCTGCTAATAATGAATATTGCTTTGTTGCATACACTTAAAAATAATTTCCAAAGGACTCTGGCTAGAGAGTTCTTTTGGCAGTTAAAGACTTGCTTTTTCTTTTTAATGGGAATTTTATCATATTTCATATGCAAGAATATTGCCAAAGTATAAATTATCAAATCTATATGTTTTGTTGCAGAATAAACTGCTAAAGAAGCATGATTAGCTAATTGAGTCTAATGACTCTGCAAACATAACACCTCCTCCAAACAGAGAGTATTAGGAAAGGATCCTTTTTTTTTTTTCTTTTTTTTTTTTCTTTCTTTTGGCCACTTCTGCCTTACTTGGTAAGGAGGGCTTAATGTTTTCCCTAAAACTAATTCTTTGTTTGCTTAACAAGCTGATACCTGCTGGTAAAATGGCTTTACTTCAAGTGATAAATTATCTTAATTAACTTTAATTGTTTGCAGACAATTTTATGCAAATAGAGACATTTAAGAAATAGAAGCATAAAGATTTAATAGTCAAGAGCCTGAGGAGAAATAAAATTTTCCATTCTTTTTGAAATTTAAAATTGATGATAGTGTTGAATGTAACTATTAAAGAATGGAGTGAGAAAAAGAAAGAAATTGGTAATTTCCATGACTAGGGATCCAAACTTTGGATACTGAAGAAAAAAAAACATACATAGCTTACTGTTTGGTATGTGTCTGTATTCTGAAACAGTTTTCATTTGGATAAATCAACATTTCTGTCTAGGTATGGTTTTTTGAACACTTTGTTTTCTGGAATTGTGGCTAAACTTAGTTTATACTAGAAATTGAAAGTCCATTAGAAGTGGATTGCCTGGGTGGCTCTGTTCTTTAAGCATTTGACTCTTGATTTCAGCTCGGGTCATGATCTTAGCGTTGTGGGATGGAGCCCCACATTGGGCTCTTCAATGTGTGTGGAACCTGCTTGGGATTCTCTCTCTCTCTTTCTCCCCCTCTGCTCCTTCCTTCTTCTGTCTCCCCACACCCCCCCCCCCCCAGAAAAAAGAAGGAAGGAAGGAAAAAAAAGTAGGAAGGAAGTATGGAAGTAAGAAGGAAGGAAGGAAGGAAGGATAAATCCATTAGAAGTGAGTTCATGGGCACCTGGGTGGCTCAGTGGCTTAAGCCTCTGCCTTCGGCTCAGGTCATGACCTCAGGGTTCTGAGATCCAGAGCCTCATCAGGCTTTCTACTCAGCACCGAGCCTGCTTCTCCCTCCCTCTCTGCCTGCCTTTCTGCCTACTTGTGATCTCTCTCTCTCTGTCAAATAAATAAATAAATAAAATCTTAAAAAAAAAAAAAAAAAAGGTGAGTTCATGGCACCCTGCTACCAGGTTGTGTTCTTTAGAGAGTTTAGTTATAGTCATTTCCTAAGGTTAATGCATTTCTTTTCTATACATTTAAAATTATAGTTGATAGTGTCACTTGAAAATACCATGTTTAGACAAACTGCTTTTTATTATATTTTATATGAAAATTGTTATCTCTTTAACTTTGAAAATTTATTTATCTCATTCATAACTAGAAATTCATGGTTGATTTTAAGAGGTTGTAAGGCAAAATATAGTATTTGGTGTTTTTTTAAAAAATCATAAAGGAAAAATGATTTATTGTATAAGGCACTATATATGCATGACATTCTTCAAAATATAAACATGGATAAGAGTATTTACAAAGAATCCTGAAAGATCTACATAAAAGGAATCTCTTTTTGGTCCTTCCTGGATTTATTTCTTGAATTATCAAAATGCATTTTTTAACTTAATGATATTAACCATAATGTATAATAAACCTTAGTTGTTTCGTCTGCCTTTCTTCCTGAGAGGAGCTACTTTTGTCTTTTGCTTTGACCTTTTTTTTTTTTTTTTTAAAGATTTTATTTATTTATTTGACAGACAGAGATCACAAGTAGGCAGAGAGGCAGGCAGAGAGAGAGAGAGAGAGAGAGAGAGGGAAGCAGGCTTCCTGCGGAGCAGGGAGCCCGATGCGGGGCTCAATCCCAGGACCCTGAGATCATGACCCGAGCCGAAGGCAGCAGCCCATACCACTGAGCCACCCAGGCGCCCCTTGCTTTGACCTTTTGTTTCAAATGGGAATCACGCTCTTAAGTCCCTGCCTCCTTTATCAGAGTGATTGACATGTGGGTGAACATCTGACCCATGAGGGCCACAGTTCCTCATTTTTTTCTCATCAGCTCTGGGAACAGGTCCATTATACTTGTTAAAAAGTTGTGAGAGTAACAGTTTAGAAGGCACTAGTATATACATGTGTGAAGAAAGCCAGTCTGCAATAGATGATAATGAACCTGTGATAAGGCAGCAGCAATTAGTTGAAAAAAAAGAGGAAATATATTGACAATAAACATGTTACTAGTTTTAGCGTTTGAAGGCCGCATCATACTCTTTCCTTCAATTTGATTGTTTGAGTCAAAATTCATTTTTTTGTGTTATCTGAATGGAGGATTAAGTTTAGCTGAAGGCAAAGATTCACCCTTTTTATGTACAATATAAAATCATTATTTTAGATATTTATATTATATAACTATATGACTCAAAGTCAGGAAATAATAACTGCTATGAGGAAAACAGTAGCAAGGAAAAGAGAGTGGCTGGAATGGGTCTATTTTAGTCTGGTGAAGAACGGACTTTTTGAGAGGGTGACATGTATGAAGTGAAGTTAGTGTGAAGGTTAAGGAGGTAGAAGGAACAGCATGCGAAGATTAAGGAGGTAGAAGGAACAGCATGCAGAGCATATCACTTGATCTCAGGGTTGTGAGTTCAAGCCTGTTGTTGAGCATGGAGCCTACTTTAAAAAACAAACAAACAAACAAACAAACAAAAGGGAACAGGCTGTGGCAAGGCCTTGAGATGGGAATTCACCTGGTAGTCTAAAGAAGTTGCCTGAGGGTTAGAACAGAGATTAGCAGGAGAATGGGAACTGTGGTCAAGTCAAAGACACTGGGATTAGTCTGAGCAGTATGTTTAGAAACCTTTAGAGAGCTTTGAGAGACAGATGAAATGATCTAAATTTTGTATTTTAAAGTCCACTAAAGCTGCTCCATGGCAAACTGTCAGTAGTCAGACAATTGATCCCTTGCTAGGGTACCCACATTTAGTGACTGATGAGCATTGGAACATAACAGGCCATTTCGCTCAACCCATCTTTGCCATTCATCTTCAGAACTTCCAGTTCCATTTCCTTCTCTTCCCTTCTATAGGTTTTGATTCCAAGAGGGGATCCTAAAATAGCTGAGGGTAGGCATGGATTTATGGACACTTTTGCATAATGTCATCTTCTTCAACCTTCCTATATAATTGGATATTGGTAAAACCTGCCTTCTTGGAATTATTTTTCTCTTTGGGCCATCACGCCACTCTTCTCTTGATGTTCCATGTTTCCTAGGTCTCTAGTCTCCTATTGGTGCAAGACTTCTTCTGATAAGCCCCTAATTGTGGTTATTCCATAATGTGTGTTCACTGACATCATATTACTGTTTTTCACTCATCTTCTCAGTGACTTCACACATTATCATTTTCCTACCATGTGCTTCAGACTGAACCCTATGTGCTGTGGTTGAATCCCCTGGGACGAAGACTCTGAGGTAAAGATTAGTATGCAGGAGGGTTTTTAGGGGGTGAGAATAAACCAGAACTGAGAATAACTAATGTAAACCATAACTAGGAATAAGCCATGGCAGGAATGAGTTTTATTTTTGCCGAAGGCTATTTACATGGAGGAGAGAAATGTGCTACAAATAGTATATTTGTATGTTGCTAGATCTTTTTAAAGGTCATGAATGGCATTCCTGTGGAATGGGATAATGAACCAGAAGCAAGTGTAATTATATAAATTTGTATTTGGATGCCTGTGTCTAAGGGTATCAAGCCAATATTCTTGAAGGCTGTTTCCTGTTCACTGACTTTCTTTAAGATTTAGATAAAAATATCAAATGAATCCTTATGAAATTGTTAGATGACTTGAAACCAGGAGGTTTAAAAAATATGCTGGGTGACAGAATTAGGTTCCTTAAAGGTCTTAACAGGCTGGAATAGTGGACCAAATCCACTAGATAAAGTTAAATTGTGACACATGTTAGGTCCTGTATTTGTATCCTCAAATCAACTACTTAGGTATAGTATAAGGAAGTTTGGATTTAACAACAGAATATGCAAAAAGGACCAGAAGCAGTAGATCATGATTCTGACTACACATTGCAATCACCTGGGTGGAATTTTAAATATTCCAGTGCACGGGACCCTCAGAAATTCATGATAATTGGCCTGGGGTAAGGACCAAACATGAGAATTTCATAAAATTTTTTGAGATTAAATTGTGCAGCCAAGTTTTATAACCATGAATTTTAGACTACTGTGATTAGCTGTTTGATATCACTACCTCTTCTTTGGGGGAAAAAAAAAAAATAGAAGTGCTGCAGTAATCTAAAGAGAAGGAACACAGGATGTCATCGTTAGTAGCATGGGGTTTGGCATAAAGTAAAAGTGGTTCTAGTCCCAGCTCTACTTCTTTCAAAGATGTGTGGCCTTAATCTCTCTTGACCTGAATTTTCTCTTCAAAGTGACAATAATAGTGCCTAATTCTTAGAGGTGTTGTGAGCACTGAGTAAGATTTTGCATGTAGAATGCTTGGTATGAGTTAACACTCAAAAATGTTAGCAGATGTCATTGTTGAGCTGTAGTAATAAAATTATCAAATTTAGAATGTTTAAATCAGTTTGCTCTTCTCTGGCCTGGGTAAAATATAATAGGATTTAATTTCTAAGTATTAATCTTCAGGAAACATAAGCCATCTGGTTTCAGCTCTGGTCATGGGTGAGCAAACTAAATATATATAAAGAACATTCAAAACCACCAGTGGTGTTAGCAAAGCCAGAAACTGTTATTTTTAAATCAAAGTCCTGTGGTGAGGATCAAAGTTGAGATTATTTTGTACAAATCAGAAAAATGGAATTAGGACAAATGGGCAGAGACTAATGTGGAGGGATATTCCAACAGTCAGAACTTCTTCCTCAACTTGTACTAAAGGCCTCATCACAGACTGGACTGCATGTCGCGGAGGGCTTCCGGAGGGCTTCCGGGCTTTGAGTTCGCTGATGATCTCTCATTAAACATCTTTTCTGTCAGTCTTTCTTCATCTATTCCAACTTATACTCTACTCTGCTGAAAGTTGAATCTTGTTTACTAAGTGAAGCATGGATCATGGATCTCTTTAGTACATCCAAATCCCGCTGTGGCTGTTACCCACTGAATTAATACAAAGTTCTCTGCCTGGTATTTAAAGTCTTCTAGCATATGCTTCCAAGCTATTATTCTAGTTTCTTCTAGTCTCAGCTACTGCCACACTCTGTTTCATCCACTCAAAAGACCCAGTTGTACCTCCTCCAATATTTTTGGACTTACATGACTTTGTGCTGTCAGCCACACTCATTCCAAGCCTACACTGGAATGCTTTATCAATTAATAGCTCTTAGGTGTTGTAATTTTAATAAAAACTGCGAAGTATTTTTCCCCCGATGAACATTTTTTGCTTTTACAGAGCTAAATATAGGTTTTAGTATCTAGGTTAGATTTCTTACCTGGTAAATTATGTATTTGAATTCTATCAGCAGCCTCGAACGCACTCAGCAGAGACAGAATTGCCTTATGAACCACTACAGCTTTATTGCTGAGCCCAGGTTCAGCCTCACATTCTTCCTCAAGACAATGTTTCAGCTTTGCCCTCTCTATTATGATTGGCACAATTGTTGGAATCATTTTCCTACTCGTGCAGATGATCTTTAACATTTTAAAGGACTGAGATCTTCATGAATCCACAAATTTGTAAAAGGCACATTTTCAAAATTTATATATGGACATAATATTACCTATCTCACAATATAATTATTGAGAGGGAGTGAATGCTTCTTCCCTGTTCTTGATTCCTTCAATGTGAAGGGATCCCTATTAATTTAACAGTCCTAGCTCGTCTCTGCCTTCTACAGAGGCACTGAAATCACTATAAGGTTTGTTAACTCAGGAATATTAAACTGATATTGTTCTGTTCAGGTTCTTTTGCAATTAGGAATGGGCTGCCCACAGGATACATCAATCTCCCCACCCTTTCTTGTACTGGATGGTGACAGCTAGACTCAGTGCTGCTGTCTCAGTGGCTAAAATGGCCTCATCTGTGATTAGGAAGCCCACTGGTTATTCACCTAAGCTATACACTTGAACTCTCTATTGTATTAGGAAGAAAGATTGTATTTTGAGAATTTTCTACCTTTGTCTTAAGTCTCATTTTTTTTTTTTTTTTTTCAGAACTGAGGTAGGGAGTAGTGAGTTTCTTAAGTATTGGTTCCTCCTCAGAAATCCCCTAATGATTGTGAAGTCAGATCAGGTGTATTAAAAAAGAATAACGGGGAAAGTTTTGATGTGTAAAAGTTGGGTTGTCCGCACACCCATTTTCTGTCCTCTAAAGAAGTCTCTGCTAAAATGCATAGAACTTTTCTAATCTCTGCCTTATAATTGTTAGCATTTTACCAATCCCTTCCACTCCAAACTTTATATATTTGTAGAACATAATCCCACTACTTATTAACCAAAATAATAAGATATTAAAAGAGTAATACTTTAATGCATCAAGTGAGTATAGCATTCCAGGTATAGATGCTTTCTCTCTCTCTCTCTTTTTTAAGATTAGCACTGAAATTTATTGGTTCCCAATTCTTTTTCTTTTTCTATTTCTTTTTTTTTTAAATTTCTTTTCAGCGTAACAGTATTCATTGTTTTTGCACCACACCCAGTGCTCCATGCAATCCATGCCCTCTCTAATACCCACCACCTGGTTCCCCCAACCTCCCACCCCCCCCACTTCAAAACTCTCAGATTGTTTTTCAGAGTCCATAGTCTCTCATGGTTCACCTCCCCTTCCAATTTCCCTCAACTCCCTTCTCCTCTCCTTCTCCCCGTCCTCCATGCTATTTGTTATGCTCCACAAATAAGTGAAACCATATGATAATTGACTCTCTCTGCTTGACTTATTTCACTCAGCATAATCTCTTGCAGTCCCCTCCATGTTGCTACGAAAGTTGGGTATTCATCCTTTCTGATGGAGGCATAATACTCCATAGTGTATATGGACCGTATCTTCCTTATCCATTCATCTGTTGAAGGGCATCTTGGTTCTTTCCACAATTTGGTGACCGTGGCCATTGCTGCTATAAACATTGGGGTACAGATGGCCCTTCTTTTCACTACATCTGCATCTTTGGGGTAAATATCCAGTAGTGCAATTTCAGGGTCATAGGGAAGCTCTATTTTTAATTTCTTGAGAAATCTCCACACTGTTTTCCAAAGTGGCTGCACCAACTTGCATTCCCACTAACAGTGTAAGAGGGTTCCCCTTTCTCCACATCCTTTCCAACACATGTTGTTTCCTGTCTTGCTAATTTTGGCCATTCTAACTGGTGTAAGGTGGTATCTCAATGTGGTTTTAATTTGAATCTCCCTAAATGGCTAGTGATGATGAACATTTTTTCATTTGTCTGATAGCCATTTGTGTGTCTTCATTGGTCTCTTTTTTTATTATTATTATTAATACAGTCTGAGGTTTTATAGAAAAATGGAGCACAGAATACAGAGAGTTCCTATATACCCTCTCAAATGCCTCCTCCCCAATCTCCTCTATTATTATTATTTTGCACTAATACTGTATATTTGTTATAGTTGATGAACCAATATTAATACAATTTTAAAAATTAAAGTCCATAGTTTACATTAGGTTTCATTCTCAAATACCTTACGGGTGTTGACAAATGTATAATATTTGTATCCACCATTATAGTATTAGACAGAGTAGTTTTACTGCCCTAAAATCCTTCCTTCCCTCTAACCACTGTCTCCATAATTTTAAATTTTCCAGAATGTATTGTTCAAAGAATTGAAATAATACAGTGTGCTTCCCTTTCTGATAGGCTTCTTTTACTTAGTGATATTATTTAAGATTCTTCCATGTCTTTTCATGGGTTGATATCTTAGCTGAAGAATATTCTATGGATGTACCATAGTTTGTTTATCCATTTACACATTGAAGGACATCCTGGTTGCTTCCAAGTTTAGCAATTACAAATAAAGCTGCTAAAAACCTTCATGTGCAGGTTTTTCTTTAGATGTAAATTTTCAACTCATTTGGATAAGGGTCAAGGAACATGCGATAACAGTACGTTTAGCTTTATAATAAATGGCCAAACTGAGGCACCTGGGTGGCTCAGTCAGTTAAGTGGCTGCCTTAAGCTCATGTCATGATCCCAGGGTCCCGGAATGGAGTACTACTTTGGGCTCCCCACTAAGCAGAGAGTCTGCTTCTCCCTCTCCTTCTGCCCTCCCCACCACTCTCATGTTCTCTCTCTCTCTCAAATGAATAAATGAAATCTTTTTTAAAAAATGGCCAAACTATCTTCTAAACTGGCTGTACATTTTGTATTCCCACCGACAATGAATGAAAGTTCCTATGGCTCCATATTCTTGCTAGCATTTGATGTTGTCAGTGTTGTAGATTTTAGCCATTCTCAGAGGTATATGCTGGTACCTCATTACTGTTTTAATTTGCATTTCCATAATGATACATGATGTTTGGCATCTTTTTATATTTTATTTGCCATTTTTATGTCTTCTTTGGTAAGATGTCTGTTCATCTCTTTTGACCATTTTTAAATTATTTTCTTATTGTTGAATTTTAAGGGTTCTTTATATATTTTGGATACTAGTCCTTTATCAGATGGATGTTTTGTGAATATTTTCTCTGTGGATTTTCTTCTCATTCTTTAACAGTGTTTTTCACAGAAAAGTTTTTAATTTTAGTCAAGCCCAATGTATCCATTTTTAATTTTATGGATTGTCCTTTTAGTATTGTATCTAAAACATTATCAAACTCCAGGTCACCTGGATATCTCCTGTGTTATCTTTTAGAAATTTTGTAGTTTTGCATTTTACATTTAGACCTATAATCTCTCTCCATTTAATTTTTGTGAAAGGTGTAAAGTCTGTCTCTATATTCTTTTTTTTTTTTTTTTTTGGTATGTGGATATTTCATTGTTCTGACACCATAGCTTTTTATACTGATGATTTCTTTCAGAGAAAATTCTCTTTCCTCTCACCACTGCACATTTGACAGGTTTCACTATCCGATACCCAGACTGTAACCAAGAAATGACCAGCAGTTGATGCTTTATTGGTGATATGACAGGCCGATATATGACACCGTGATTTTTAAACTAGGTTATTTATTTGGATCAGTTTTATAGATTGTATAAAACTTACTGTCTGACACTCATATTGGCTCTGGCTACTTATTCACTGTTTAGTCAAATCTTGTAATACAATTTCTATGTAGAATTCCTGCCAAAAGATCACATCAACAGCAAAAACATTGACTTTCTGCTGCTATTATGACATTGATTGGCATTCAAATTAAGGAATATACCAAGGAATTGAGGTCATAGGTCTCATTTTGAGAAGAGAAGTGTCCTAGCCAGTGTTTTTCAATGGACCTTCAGTGGAGTAATTGTGTGATAATCAACTAAGATAGCTGTTAAAAAAATGCAGATTCATGGACTACACAAAGACCTAGTGAAATCTAGTCTGTGGAAGGTGCTTTTCTCTCTTAACTTTGCTTAGACATTTTCCAAATATCTTTTGAACTGAGAACCAGGGAAGTAACTCTGGATGAAGGCCTGATTTTCCCAGGGTACCAGGTAAAATGGAACCACCTATTGTGGTATTCAAGTGGCAGAATTCCAAACAAATACGTTCAGTGAAAGAAGTATGTTTGAATATTTGCCTTGTTTGTGTGATGAGGGGAGGGCATCTTTGTCTAAAGGTCTCTCATGCATTTCACATTTAACTTTTCTGAAGATGGGCATATTATCTTTACACCAAATCTATGCCTACTGCAGTTTCTGTCTTGGTAATTAACATAAACACTCAGGTGCTCAAGCAAAAACCTGAAAGTGATTTTACAGTTTTATGCAGTTGCTTGTATCACCCCTAATTATCGCTTAACTATGTCCATTCTCCTCCAATCACTTTCCCAATGCTTTAGGTTAGGCCTTCATCATTTTATCACTTGTTTTACTATAATGACTCCCTAATCCCTTCATTCTCAATCCACCTTTCACACTGATTGTTGTTATAATATGCTTTATACCATCCACATCTGCTGGTGTCATTAACCTGATTGAAATATTACAATTTAGACTCATCAGCATGGCAGAACTGTCTTCATGATTTAGCGTTAACTATTCTCTTCAGCTTTACCTTCAATTACTCTTCCAGATTTACACTGTGTTTCAGCCACCATTAATTACTTATACTTCTTTGAATATTTTCATTCATCTTGGTCTGCAGTATCCATCCTCTTTCTTTTCCTGCCTGAAGATTCAACTCCCCATAAAGCCTTCGCTGATAGACATTGCCCTCTCTGTATTTAATAGTGCCATCAGAGCACTTCCTAGCACTTGCCACATTTAATTGCAGTTGTTTATTTAGTTGTTTCACCCCTTCATCAAAAGGAATTCCTAGGGGTACCTGGGTGGCTCAGCTGGTTAAGTGTCAACATTAGCTCAGGTCTTAATCCCAGATCCTTAAAAAGGAAGTAAGCCATTGAAGGTGTTAACACTAGTCCTTGCTCAATGGCAGCAGAGAGAGGCTAAAAGGATTTAAGTTCCCTGGTTAGCTTTCTATAAAAGACCAACCCTAAAGGCCCTCAGTGGGAACCCTGTGGGGACCCCTCTCACTTTTGAGAGCTTTTTGTATATCTTCACTCACTAAACTTCTATGGCTTTATTCACTCTCTTTTGTCCAGTGAGAGTCATTCTTCGGCTCTGTGAGACAAGAACCTAGCTCCCCTGCTGCATTAGGAGTTCCATTGTTCCATTTTTTATTTATTTGACACACAGAGAGAGAGAGAGCATGCACAGGCAGGGAGAGCAGCAGGCAGAGGAAGAGGAAGAAGCAGGCTCCCTGCTGAGCAGAGTAGGTGTAGGTGTAGAGAATTAGACTACTCTAAGAGCTATGAAATAAATATATTTTAAGTTATTAAAAATATTATTTGAAACAATAATAAGAGTCCATCATAAAAACAGAAGTATTTGAAACAATGGAATATTCTCCTAGAAGTAAAAAATAGTCACTACAATAAAATAAGGTGGCCTGAGTTGCTCAGTCAGTTAAGTGTCAGACTTCAGTTCAGGTCATGATCTCAGAGATTGGGCCTTGTGTTAAGCTCCATGCTCAGTGGGGAGTCTGTCCCTTTGCCCCTCCCCTTGCTTGTGCTCTTTCTCTCTCAAATAAAAGAAAATAAAACCACAACCAATGAGCTTAAGAGCAAAATAAGTACAACTAAGTAGAAATTCACAAATGAAAGTATAACTCCAAGAATCTTCTTATAAATAATACCTAACTTAAAAGTGTGCAGGAACACAGAGATAAGTAGTTTGTATTAGAGACATTAAGGTCAAGCTTGTGTTGGTCATACAATGTCCCAAGAAAGACAGTTTAGCTACCTCTTTTTAAAGTATGAGTTCACTTGGTGAACAAGGGCAGTAGAACCCTTGGGGCAAGAGAATGGAATGGGCACATGCATAGAGATACAGAGACTTAGGTGGAAAGGATGAAAAACGAATGTCAGAGACATGGAAGATAGAGTGTGAAAGTCCATCATATGTCTAGTAGAAATTCAAAAAGCAAACAGGTGGTATAGAAAAGAATATTTGAAAAGATCACAGCATCAGATTCAAGAATTAAAGTCAACTTCAAAGTAGACACATGGCAATAAATGCACACATAGGTTCATTTTAGGGAAACTGCAAAACATCAAAGATAAAGCGATCTGAAAAGTAACTAGAGGAAAAAGATGACCCACAATGCAATGACAATCTGAATGTAGACTTCTCAACAGCAAAATTAGATGACAGAGGAAATAGAATATAAAAATATTGGTAATATCAAAGGATAGACAATAAAATACTTGTCAAAATAGTATGTTGTATCTGATTAAAATATTGTTCCAGAAAAAGTACAAATTAGACATGGGTGGAGATGGAGGGTGCTTACTTTTCATTGACCCACACTTCATGCCTTTCTTAAGCAGAACGTATCTTAGGGTCAGGGAATCTAATGAGTGGCTCTTCTATGCCTGGCACAGTTATAGGCATTTGGGACATATCAGTAAACAAAGGAAACACACCTTCCATCCTGAAATTCTCATTCTAGTAGTAGGAGACAGACAATTAAAAAATTAGCTATAATTTAATAATAGATATGTTAGAAGGTAATAAGATGGCATGGAAAAACAGAGAGTGAATAAAGTTGATGGGAGCTATGACGGTAGTGGGAGGGAGTATATTCCAATATTAATATGATCAGGATAGGCCCCAGTTAAGTGAAAGTTTAAGGTGAGAAAAAAGTCAACAAAATAATTATCTGGGAGAGGAGTATTAACAGTCAGAGGAATAGGCAATACAAAGGCCCTACATCAAGATCATAACGGGCATCTTCCAGGAACAGTGAGAAGGCTGGGATGGCTGGAGCACGTCAGTAAGGTGATGAAAGAGAGGACATGGCAGAGTTTTAAAAAGAAGAATTATATGATCTGACTTTTGTGTTTAAAATATCACTCTGACTGCCATGTTGATGATGGACTGAAAGGGGCAAAGGAGACAGGGAGACTAAGAGGTGATTGCAATACTCAAGCCAAGAGATGATGGATGGCTTGGACCAGAGTGAACTTCTACTGCTAATCAAAGTGTCTGTGGTTGATAGATTATATGTTGAATAATAAAAAAAAAAAAAAGAATAAATCCCTTAAAAATATACCATTTCTAAGTGTAGAGAAATGCATCCCTAATAAATTATCTGTTAGATCCAGAAAACTTTAATTATGAATATAAAATAGATAATGCATATTTAAATGATTCCACCAACAGGATGGCATTAACCATTTTATATATATATATATATATATATATATATATATATATATATATATATAGTCTTGAATAGAAAATTTTTAAAAAACAAGCATTCCAAAGAGGTTTTCAGCATTCTTTTTCAGTTAAGATGTTACCCCATAAAATGTATGCTAAGCCTGAATAAGTCTAGAAATTAGAAAGATTATTTGATTTATGGATGTGTACCTGGAAAACATTTCTCAGTTCTGGTTTACCATGTTTCTTCATTTCCTCACAATATTCATAAACATTTCAGAGAGTCAAGGAGTCAAAGGTAGAGTAGAGGTGACCATACATATTTAATGATTAAACAAGTAATTGTGTGACATATGGCCATCAACCAAAGTACTTTCACATCAGTGATCTCATGTGATGCTCATGAAATTTGTATGAAAAAGATTGAGCAGATACCAGTTTTATCCCCAAATTACAGAGGAGATACTGAGATTCAGAGAGGAAAGTAATTTTTCTTAACTCTTACCACTAGGCATACATCATGAAATGGGACTTAAATCAGATTTCTGGACTTCTGAATTTAATTTTCTGCCTCTGTTTTGCAGCTCTGATTAGACTTGGCCATCAAGTCCCAACATGGTTGAGGGTCAGAGTTGAGTACTGGAAACAACCATGTCCACAAAGTGTGTTGTTACAGCCATTGTCATGGTAGCTGACTCCTCACCCCTCAATACCCCTCCAAACACATATATGCACACACACGCACATGCACACACACACACACACACACACACACACAACTAAAGCCTTATAAAATAAGGGAAGCTGTGGCCAAGAGCACCAACATGTGATAAATATACAAGATTTTCTTTGGTGCAACTTTGCGCTTTTTTTTTTTTTTTTTTTTAAAAGAGGAATTTGTGTAGATGAACATCCGTTATTACTCTGTAGCTGAGAGTAATTATATTTTGGGTTCTGCATCATTAAATCTTATTGTCTATGCTGGGGCCCCACTTTAAATTCACTAATTCCCTCCTCAAAACATAAAAATCGAATTCAATGAAAATCCATTTAAGTTTGTTTAGGTATTCTCAATCATGACTTCCCTGAGTACAGTCTTTGCAAAGGCTAACCTGAGTATGGCATGTGAATTTTAATCACTGAAATTCTACATTACTTGTTAAACTAAATTGTGAAAGGTGTGATCCAGTTTGTTTGGGGATCTGGTTACATACTATCAAGTTGATTGGCTCTATAGAATTGGAATGTAAAGTTACTTAGGTTTGATTGAATTAAACATCTTTTTAACTTGGGTTTGTCTATAGTTTTAGGCTGAAAGCCTGGGATAAAGATTTTCTTAAAACTAAGTTACTTTTATAAATAAGTTTTCCCTAACATCAGTTTGTTTTCCACCATCCAAAGAAAACTAACAGGAGAACTAAAATTGCCTTATGATGTAAAAATTATTAAACCTATATGTGCTTGTTCTGAAAGGCAAAACACTGATAAGGATTATAGACGCATATGCAATATTCAACCGTATTTAAGACATTGTATATTATGTACAATTATACTAAAATTAAAAATCTGACTTGAAAATTTGTGTTCATTTTAGCAGCCCAAAGTATAGTCACTCCCAATTTCTGCCCAAATACCTATAATGGAAAAGAAAAATGTGACTTTACCACACTGAAAATTAGCTTTAAAAAAGCTGTGCAAGTAAGCACTTAGATCAATGCTTTGTACTCATGGGATCTTTGCACATTCAACTCCTTCTGGTTGTATTTCTACTCTACTTGTTATTCATCTGGGTAATCTCTACTCTTGCTTCAAATTTCAGATTGAAGGGAAATTTCCTTAGGAATGTATTTTCTGACCCTACCTGCCACCACATTTCATGCCTTGGTGTGCTTTATGAAACATTTATTCAAAGTACTTACTTTACTAATTTAAAATTCATTGATATGATTATTTGGTTAATGACTATACTGTACTATAAACTCAGTAAAGAACTTTATTTCTTAAAAGATTTTATACATTTCTTTATTTGAGGGAGAGTTAGAATGAGAGAGGACAACCAGGGGGAGCAGCAGAGAAAGAGGGAGAAGCAGGCTCCTCACTGAGTAGAGAAGCCACCATGGAACTCATTCCTAGGACCCCAAGATCAATAACCCGAGCCAAAGGCAGATTCTTAACTGACTGAGCCACCCAGGCGCCCCAAGAATTGCATTTTTAAATCCACCATCATTTCCCTAGCACAGAAAATGTCTGGCATAAAATAGTTTCTCAGCAAACTACTGAGAAATGAATGAGTGAATTGTCACATAGTAAGAACTGAGTAAATGGTGGTCAGCATAGTATTTTTTCTTCTCTAACTTAATAGTATGCTAACTTATGGTTTCTGAAATTTCAGATGGGCGTAGTTTTCATGTGATCATTACATGCTTATACATTAACCATATGTGACTACTCCCTAGTGGATCTAGCATAACAGTGTGAAAACCATGTGTAGCTGAACCTGGAAGAAGTCAAATGTTTCATAAATCTACTAAAGGCTTAGGGGAATGGATATACAAAAACCATGAAACAGAACGAGGAAAATTTCTACCGGAACCCAATCTTAATTTCTAAAAAGTGCCCATTTTGATGGAGATATCTGGGGTGACTGTTTACTTCAAGCTATACCAAATGCAGATTTGGACAACCATAATTTTACTGTGCTATTATCATATTTTTGTTGGGCCTGAGTGCTGCTGTCTTTCACAAGTTTCTCCTTTCAGTGCCTTTTTTTTTAATAGTCCTTCAAATTTGATAACATCCAGAACACTATAAGGCCTTAGGTAGAGAAGAGCTAACAGGATTGTGCTTCTTTATGAGAGGTTAAATTCTCCCAAGCAAGCTCTGGTAGTGGAACATATTGAACCAGAGGAGCAAAGTGTTTTAGACATTATATGTTTTCAGGTACTCAGCTCAAAGTATCAAAATGCAGTAGGATAAGTTACTTATAAATTCAGCAGAAGAGAACCAGATGAATATCAAAAAGCAAGTATTGAACTGAAAGTTTGTCAGCACCCAAATGGATAGCTAAAAAGGATGAAGACCAACTATATACCCCACTTGAGCTTAAACACAGAATATAAATTGATCTAACTCCCTTGAGAATGAGTTAAGAAGGAAAGAAGAGAAAGAAAAGGAGCAAGAAGAATAGAAGGAGGATATATATGTACATGCATGTGTCTGTAGATATATACATACACAATTTATAGCTATAATACAATACTGCTGAACCAGATAAAGGGAAAATCATATATATGAAAGAGGAAGACATAGTTTCAATATTTTTTGAAGAAACCTGAAGAAAATCTCAGAAAATACACTTATTATCCACTGTCTACAGCCATTCCAGCTATGAAATAGGAAAAAGTCATGAGAAGAGTAAATTCAGAAATAAAAATGTCATGAGATTAAATTGAGAAGTGGATGACCTGAGAAAGGATAAAAAAATAAAAATGTAGCAGCAAAGTGAAAATCCACAATGATGACTCTAAGGAAAGAACTGTTACTATGAAGCATCAGAGTTGCAAAGACCAAACTTGAGAGACACTCTTAGATGCAGCAGAAAAAACAATGACAAAGAATATGATCAATATGGAGAGAAAAGCTTCTTGATTCATTTTTAAAGATAACTGTGTACTTGAGAACCATAAAATTGAACAGAGGAAATGATAATACCCAGAATTAAAGAAAGTAATCATAAGCTGAAGAAAGATCTGATCATCAAGATTGAAAAGCTCACCTTGCTCTAGGCAAAAATCAATGAAAAGAGAGCCACGAATGAGATATGTTTGACAAATATTTGGATTATAAGGGTAGAGAATAAAATTCATTGGCTTTAGAGTGAAAAAAAAATTACTGAGGATAGAAGTTAGATTGGTCTCACATATCCTCTCTTTATTTTTATTTTTATTTTAGCTTGGATACCATTGGTTTATTAAAAAAGAGAGACTTGAAAATTATTTACATGAAATATTTCACAACTTCACTGAAATAGTCAGGTTCACTTCATGCCATTTCAGTAATGATTTATTTCAGTCTATATACTTCCTGAAAATGTCACTGTCTCTAAATAAGAAATAATCCATGCCATCTAGAACTACTTTGGTTCCTCCATATTCAGAGGAAACTTTATTTCCAACTTTCACACTAACTGGATGAATTTCTCCACCCTTTCCTTTAGGGCCAGATCTTCCAGCTTTTACTGTTGTTGCTTGCAATACTTTTCCTTGAGATTTTTCTGGAAGCCTAATGCTTCATTTGGTTACATCCCTTTCCACTAAATGTGGTCAAAGAGGGTAAAAAACATTCTAAAAGCCTGTCCGGCCATGACTTTGGCTGATGCAATTCCTGGAGCTACACTGCCCTGGAGTCCAGTCCTAGGGTCAGGTGAATGTGGGAAAAGCTCATACATCCTTCTTTTAAGCTAATGACCAAGGGCACCTGTGTGGCTCAGTGGGTTAAACCCCTGCCTTCAGCTCAGGTCATGATCTCAGGGTCCTGGGATCAAACCCTGCATCAGGCTCTCTGCTCAGCAGGGAGCCTACTTTCCCCTCTCTCTACCTGCCTCTTTGCCTACTTGTGATCTCTCTCTCTCTGTCAAATAGATAAATAAAATCTTAAAACAAACAAAAAACTAATGACAGAAAACCATGGAATGTGTATATAGTTTTGTCCTGAAATTATTTTACACAGAAAACTTGCCTTTCATGTGAATGCAACAGATATTCTCAGAAATGCAAGAACATATAAAATATACTAGCTGTTTAAAAAATTACTTGAAAATGTATTCAAACTGAGTGAGAGCTTAATCTTAAAGTAAAAGAATGGGAACTTGGCTGTGTTGCTTTCTTCTAATTCCTTAACCACCTGGAGGTAACTTGAAAGGTGAAATTTTTAATGTTTTGAAAAAATATGAAATGTGTTTTTTGGAAAAATAATTGGCTTAATAATATTATGATGAATCTCCTAAATTAGAAACAGGACACCTTCCTTCCACAACAGTATATATAAGGAATATAAAGGCAAAAATAACATAAAAAGAGCAAAGAAGGAAATGAAGATGAAGCTAGAGTGAGTGATAATCTGGTTGTTCATAGTCTTATATGTAGTTGCGACTTTTATGCAATCAGTTTAAACAAAGGAGACCTGAGTAAGGTAGAAGGGCACACAGTGGCCCCCTGGCTGAACAGAAACAAACCTATTATGTGACCCACCTAAAAATATCCATATTTGGGTTATTTACTGACCTAACTGACCAATGGGTTATTTACACCCCAACACAGGCACCAAAAAAGGAAAATTCCATAGTTCTCATACTCCTTGCCTTCCCCCTAAACTACAGCTCCCCCAGCCCCCACTACCTTGTAGCAGTATTTCCCTTACTACCCTGTTCACTGCCCCCTTGTGGTGTATTCAGTAAACTTTTATCTCCTTTTTTCTATCTTGACTGAATTCTTTCACTGCCTGTGCTGCTGGCCTTCACCCAATCAGATTGCGCCACATTTGGTGATTGGGAGACCCCAAGTTATAGGATAGGGTAACAAATTTGGCCTACAGAGTAAGAGAAAAGAATTAAAGGAGAGAAGTAAAGAAACATAAGACACAAAGATCATAAAATAAAGAGAAAGACTGAAGATAAAAATTATGAAAATGTAAATGAATTTTAAACCCTTTTTTTAAAAGTTAAATAATGTGTAAGGTAAAATAACAAGTTTTAATCTCATAGTAACTTTGAAGAATCCATATAAAATGGTACACAAAGATTAAACATTAAAAATTGATAAAAGCATATTAAGTACAAAAGCGAAACCAAATATAAAAGGACTCAGACATTATGTACGATTGAATACAATTCAGGGAAACAAAATTAAATATGATAAAAGACTCCATTTACATTGTCATAGATGTTACAAGAATTTGAAATAATCATTAACCCTTTGTCCTGAATAATCAAACATCAACATATTAAGCAAAATATTATAGGATTAATGCACAGAAATAATTGTGGGAGACTTTACTATACCTCTTCATTTATTCATTTTTAAGATTTTATTTATTTATTTGACAGAGAGGTAGAGTACAAGCAGGAGGAGCAACAGCAGGCAGAAGGGGAGGGAGAAGCAGACCCCCTGCTGAGTAGGGAGTCCAACATGGGGCTCCATCCCAGGACCCTGGGACCATAACCTGAGCCAAAGGCAGACACTTAACCAACTGAGCCCCCGGGCACCCCTATACCTCTTTATTTTTTTAATTTAAAGTAGATAAAAATAAATGAAGGTAAAGAGTTTGTACAATGTAATTACTAAGGTTAAGTAAGATTAAATCAAAATTCATAAGCAGATATTGGAGACTGACTTTTCTATGTTTACCATTAACAAACTTATTGTATGCCAGGATATTTATGTGACTAGAAGAAAGTGCGAAAGGAAGAAATGAGGCAGATGTTGTTAGATAGGTAGGCAAGAATCTGGTCATTTATTGACTGATATGTCGGGGTAGAAAATTTGTATGTTATTTTAATTACAATGGAAGACTTAAAAGGGTTTCAGAGAGTTTTGAAACAATCTTAGTTAATTTTTTTTTTTTTTTTTAGTTACTTCATGGCAATGAATTGAAAAGAACAAGCAGCAGTCTGAGGGATGAATAACTTGGTCTTATATATTAGCAGTAGCACTTACATATAGAGGCCACTTTTACACAACCTTAGTTCAGAAGTGGTCTGATTCATAAACTATTTGGAGGTAGCAATAACTGAATTGGATGTGTAGTATAAAGAAGAGAGAAAAGCAAAAATATCTTGCAAGACTTTGGCTATAGTAACTCACTGAGTAGTGTTGCCATTTATTGAGAATGAATTTCTTAGGATGAACAGGTTTTACTAAGAGGGAATGAAAGCATGGGAAATAAAGGATCGGTTTATATATAATAAATCCGAGGTACATTTAGACTTCCAAGAGCAGACCAAGTAGGCAAATAAATATGCAAGTGGAATTCAGGGGAAAGTTTTGGGTATCATCAGCAGATACTTATAACCACAAGAATGGGTAAGCTTAGCGAGAAAGAAAGTCTAGCAAGAGGAGGACAGTGAATGTAAAGACAAGTCTTGGGGCACACCAACATTAAGTTTGAGAAGTGGATGAGGCATCTAGCAAAGAAGGTTTAAGAATCATTAGAACAGCAAGAACAAATTAGATCAATTTTTTTTTTTTTCGGTCACTCAAGCTAAAAATATATGTATTTCAAGAAGAAGCACGAGTCACATATGTAAATGTTGCTGACAGGTACAAAGTAAGAGGAAGACTAAGAACTGACCATTGGATTTAGCAATGTATATGTTTAATAATCTTGATGTAAACGTGTTTGCTGGATTTATAGGAATAGAAGTCTAATTGGAACAGAGTTAGAATCATATAGAGGAGAAAAATGGTGACATTGAGTATACATAACTCCTTTGAGAATATTAGGTGATGTGATGCAAGCTAAAGTGGCTCGGAGTCATGGGCAGCATTTTCTTCAATTGAAAGGTATGACAGCATGTTTGAAAGCTTATAGAAATGATCCAGAGAGGAATAATCTGTTCAAATCGAGGAAGGAGGACCTATTTTCAAGAAAGATTTCTCAGATAGGTAAAATGAGTGCACAAATAGGAAAACTTTAATGGAATACTAGCCGTCTATTCATTGTCCCAGAAGGGAATTCAAAGTAATATGGGGAACACATGAAGGTAAGTTTGGCAGTGGGAGAATGTGGATATTTTCTTCTGATAGGTTATTATTTTTTCTCCCATGAAATAAGTGCTTAGGGCATTGTTGAGGATAACAAATAGAAAGGATTAGTAGAAGCTTTAAAGGATTATTACTGAAATTGTCACCTTTTAGAGTGGAGAAGTGAATTAAATAGAGATATTATTAGGATGTTGGTTAGTCTCTAGGGCTCTCTTGAGGTTTGCAAGCTTATATTGAAAGTGAGGCTTAGCAGCTTTGTCGCTTGTTATTTCATAGCCAAATCCAATTACTTTAGTGGAGACACAGTATAGATAAAGAACTGGTCATCTTTAAGGTTGGAGGTACAAATTTTACAAGTGTGGTAGGCGGAATAACACCTCTGCCCCCAAAGATGTCCATGTCCTAATCTCTGGAACCTATGAATGCTACTCTATATGGCAAAAGGAATTTTGCACATATGATTAAACTAAAACGAGGATTTTGCACAAATGAGATGGGGGGATTATTTTAGATTACCCAAATGTGCCTGATGTAATCACAGGATTCCTTATAAGAGAGAGTCAGGAGATCAGAGTGGGGAGAAGGCAATGTGAAGATGCAAGCAGAGGTTGGAGTGATGCAGCTAGGAGCCAAGGAAACATGTGTCTAGCAGTTGGAACAGGCAAAGAATGGATTTTCCCCCTGGAACCTTCGGCAGGAATCAGCTCTACTTGATTTCAGACCTATGGCACCAGCTGTAGATTTCTGTTCTCCAGAACTGTAAGAGAATAAATTTGTGTTGTTGTTAGTCACTAAGTTTGTAGCAATTTGCTACTGGAGCAATAGGAAACTGATAAACCCAATGATTTCAGTGAAGGAAGAAAGGGGCAGGGGAGTTCAGGTATGTTGCACCAGAATGATGTTAACAATATCAAGGAGGGAAATAAGAACATGGGGCGCTGATGAACATGGGGAGTGGTAAAGCATGTAGAAAAAACAAAACTAAAAAATACAGGAAGAGGAAAGAAAGGAAAAGAGAAAAGAAGGAGAAGCTTATGTATTTTTCTTTAGGTATAGGTAAAAGATAAAGGATACCATTCAAATAAGCACAGCAGGGGCACCTGGGTGGCCCCGTCGTTTAGTGTTTCATTCTTGGTTTCTGCTGAAGTCATGATCTCAGGGTTGTGAGATCGAGCCCCACATCAGGGTCCGTGCTCAGCACGAGTCTTCTTGAATTTTTCTCTCTCCCTTTCCCTCACCTTCCTCCCTTTCTCTCTCTCACTAAAATAAATAAAATCTTTTAAAAAATTAAATAAGTAAAATAGACACATCAGAGAGTAAAAAGATAACAAAATAGAGGGCCATGGGCATAAAGATAGAACACAAAAATATAAACATTTTTTAATTATGAAAAGTGCTAAAAAACAGAAGACAAAGGATATATGCCACATAAAGAAGAAAAAGCAAGTATAATACACATCATAATTATAACAAAATGTATGACAGGGTTAAACATCTTAATCATATATTGTATTCAAAGTATACCATAATACACCTAAAATAGTGATATAGGAAGGCTAAACCTAAGAATGGACAGAGGCAATATTTTGTTTTATTAACCACAAGAAAGGGATTACAATCCTAAGGTCAAGTAGAATCCAAACCAAAAATTATTAAAGGTCACATAAAGGGTACTTTCTCATGCTAAAAGATATCATTTATAATGAGGGTAGAATAGTGACAAACACATCAATTCCCTTTAAAAAAAAGAAACTGTGGGAGTTGCAAAGATAAATGGGTAAATACATTATCAGTAAAAGGATTTCATTTACTACTTTCAAGATAAGACATTTCGATATATATGTATAAATTATATGTGATTTCACAAATTTGGAATCCTGCAAGATCTTATCAATATATCAACTATGAATTTTTATGATTACATTTTCTATTTGACATGCCAAATTAAGTTCACTGTTTAGAGCTTTATTTGTGGTGGCGTGTGTGTTTGTAACTTGAAACATACTTGATTTGCCTGGGCCTGTTAACGGTGTAGGGAATGTCTATCAATCATCAAAATAAGGTAATTGATCTACATGTTGATTTTTGCCTCAAATAATTAAATTAAATTATTAATCCTGATTAATCTTAGTTTTCAGATAGCATAAAATCTCTCATGGGAAAACCCAAGATGAACACATCAATTAGCTTAAAAGAGAGGGGTGGCCAGTTTAGATTCACATCATCAGGATATTGACACACACATTTTTTAATAGCTCCTCACACTCCTCTTTCTATCCAACCTTGAACCATGCTTTGCACTGATCCAAAATCACATTTCAAAGTCTTTTGCTCCATCAGTACCCTTCTCTCTGCCATGTCTGATGCTTACAAGAAATACTGTCAGACATTCTGAGTACTCTCTATCACAGGCAGTCACATGAATGCAGAATCAGATAATTTAAATCATGTACATGCTGAACAAAAAGTAATCCATTTGGGGAATGGGAAGTTAAAGAAAAAAGTCACCCCAGTTCTGATAAGGTCCATAGCAGTAAATCCTACATTTTCCTATTGGATGAAATAATATATTAGATATTTACAAAGACTCTACTCTTTCCTAGCATACAGAAAAATTAAGTCATTCTGAAGGATAATTTTAAGGCAACAGTACTATGATAGAATCCTCCAAAACATAAAAATTGGACAAGAGGGGCACTTGGGTGGCTCAGTGGGTTAAGGCCTCTGCCTTTGGCTCAGGTTATGATCCCAGAGTTCTGGGATAAAGCCCCACATCCTGCTCTCTGCTCAGCGGGGAGCCTACTTCCTCCTCTCTCTATCTGCCTGCCTATCTCTTCCTACTTGTGATCTCTGTCTGTCAAATAAATAAATAAAATCTTAAAAAAAAAATTGGACAGGAGACCACTTTATTCATCTTTAAGGGATTTCTCATGAACATTTCCAGAATAATTTCAGGTTATATAGAAATGAAACTGTATATTGACATGTGTATTGTTATTCTCTATATAATCCCATTTATGACCTTTTTCAATAGTGAAAAAGATCACTGAACCTTTCTTTTTTCTTCTTTTATTTCTCTCTAGCTTTGGCCATTTTTTCATTAATTTTCTCTCCCTTTCTCCCTGCAGTTGACAATCTCTAATCAGACCCTGTTTCTCTAGCTGTATGTCGTCTTTATCCCACTTAATTGGTCTCTGAGCAAGTGCTACATATTTGTGCTTCTGTGCTCCAGCTTCCTTAGTTCCCTATACCTGGGTACCTTTATCTACTCCTATTTTTGATATTATAAATTCTCACAATCTCTCAGATCCCATCTTCTTTTAAAGCAACTGTAGCTAATGATTCTCTCTCCTCCATCTGCCCTCCTAAGGTACTCATTTCCTACTTTTTTTTAATGGATAGTTTCTTTTGTTTCTTACTGTTCTATATCAGTGCACTTTCTGTCCCCAAATAGAGAAATGGGGCAATTTTGTACGTATTCTCAAAAGTTGGATTAAATGTTCAGTAGTTTTTTTTTTTTTTTAATTTTTATTTATTTGACAGACAGATCACAAGTAGGCAGAGAGGCAGGCAGAGAGAGGGAGGAGGAGGAGGCAGGCTCCCTGCTAAGCAGAGAGCCTGATGTGAGGCTCGATCCCAGGACCTTGGGATCATGACCTGAGCTGAAGGCAGAGACTTTAACCACTGAGCCACCCGGGCGCCCCTCAGTAGATTTTTTTTTTAATGTCATTATGCCCAGTAATTCTGCCATATTGCCATAAGTGAAATATATCTATGGTAATTAATCTTATGGCATAATTTTAATAGAATCCAAGATATCATTGATCTCTGACTTGAGGAAAAAGACTGGTTAAGCAGCATTCTTTCTGTCTCTCTTTTTTTAAAGATTGTATTTATTTATTTGTAGATAGAGAGCACAAGCAGGGGGAACAGCAGAGGGAGAGGTAGAAGAAGGCTCCCGGTTAAGCAAGGAGCTTAATGAAGGACTCAGTCCCAGGACCCTGGGATCATGACCTGAGCTGAAGGCAGATGCTTAACTGACTGAGCTACCCAGGAGTCCCTGGTTAAGTAGTATTAAAAAAAAAAAAAAAGAAATGTATGGCAAAGAAATCTGTCTGCAGCATGCTTCTGATATTTGAGAACTATTGTGTCTCTAGGGAAAAAAAAATTAACCAATTCATACAAAAGTGAAAAAAAATTTCCTTATTTTTCCCTTGCTGGATGCATTCATTTTTTGGAACAGTTTCTCAATATTCCAATACACCTTCCAGGGGCACTGAAATTAAATCTTCAATATGCTGGTCAACCTTTAAGCCCTACCTAACATAAACGTAGAACAACACGTGATGCAGTTGATGGTATTATAAAGTCATAGCTGGGATATTCTGGAATGATATAGATCAGTAAAAATTTTGAGTTTACAAACAAAAAATAGTTTTATCTGCCTATAGGCCATCTATATGTACTGTTAAGATTATTGAGTTGGAGGGGCACCTGGGTGGCTCAGTGGGTTAAAGCCTCTGCCTTTGGCTCAGGTCATGATCCCAGGGTCCTGGGATGGAGCCCCGCATCAGGCTCTCTGCTCAGCAGGGAGCCTGCTTCTTTCTCTCTCTGCCTGCCTCTCTGCCTACCTGTGATCTCTGTCAAATAAATAAATAAATAAATAAAATTAAAAAAAAAAAAAGATTATTGAGTTGGAGCGGAGGCTAAAAAGAAGACATAGTGATTGTATGGATCACTTTTATTTTGTTTGTTTGTTTTTGCTATTCTTAGTTTGCCATTCTTCTTTGGATTGTGTTATGAAAGACTGGCCACACCTTTGCTGTTCAGGTACCTCCACTGTGCTCACAATGTAGCTGCCATATGTTCACATCTAGAGAAGCAGTAGCTGCATTATTTGACTGTTGTTCCCATTGCCTATTGTGTTATTCTAGTGAAGGGTACTTTATTTCCTTCTGAGGGGGAGAAAAAAAAGCAGAAGCTGCTTCTTACTGTCCCAAGTCGAGATTCCTTTTCCTGCCACATATTTAAAATGATATTAGATTCTGTAATATTTATGATGCTACTTTGTCACATGACTGTAATCATCCCAACTATATAAGATTTAAAAAAAAAACCCACTATTATGCAAAAAATAATAAGTATACATAAATATTAGTTACAATCTATTTATCTAATAAATACATTTTTAAAGTTCTGTGCTAGAAGTTATGACAAAATTAATAATCTATCATGGATGTTAGGGAAAAGTATGAATAAGTAACACTTATTCAAGGTAAAATACGTGTCCCACAGAAGAGATACAGCAATTAGTACTTAAACTACAGTTGTAATAGTGAGAACTGAAAGAAACTGGTGGCTTTTCTAAAGGGCAGATTGAGAAAGGAGATGAGTCAAACTGCTAAGAGAGTAGATCTTAAATGTCCTCACCACACACACACACACACATACACATGAACATACCACAAATGTTTATTATGGGAGGTAATGGAAGTGTTAAATAACTGTATTATGGTAGTTATTTTAGAATACATATATTACCAAATCATCATATTGTATACCTTCAACTTATACAGTGTTAACCTGTCAATTATAGCTCAATAAAACTAGAAAAAAAAATTGGAAGAAAAAGCAAATGGTGATACTAATAGAAAGTTCTGTTTGAACAGGTATTTCCCCCAAGAAGATTTATAGATACCAAATCAGCTCTTGAAATGCTTAGTGTCCTTAGTCATTAAGAAATGTAAAATAAAACCACAATGAGATAGTAATATCTCTGTATTAGAATAGCAAGAACAAACCAACCAAAATGACACACCAATCTACCCATAAAGATTCAGAGCAACTGGAATTCGCACACAATGCTGGTGGGGAGGAAAAATTATACAGCCTTTAGAAACTATACAGCCACTATAGAAAACAGTTTGCAGTTTGGTAGTTTCTTATAAGGTTAAACATACATTTACATTCATTCAACCCAGCAATTCTATTCATAAGTATTTGCTTAAGTGAAATGTTAACCTCTATTCCCCCCCAAACCTGTATGTGACTATTTGTGTAAGTTTTATTTGTAGTATCTGTAAACAGAAACAACCCAAATCCCTCAACTTGGTAAATGGACAAACTAGTACATCCATACAATGAAATACCACTCAGCAATAAAAAGAAATGAAGTGTTGATAACATGTGACAGGACTGAATCTCAAATGAACAATGCTAAGCAAAGGAAACCAGACTAAAAGACTACATAGTCTATTGTTCCACTTACTTGCCATTCTGGAAAGAGCAAAAGTATAGAATGAGGAGTAGATCAGTGGTTACCTGAAGTTAAGAAATGGGCTTCAAGTTTCACTTCCAAGAGATAGCAGGAGGGAATTTGGGAGGGGTCATGGAATTGTTCTAGATCTTCCCTATGATGGTGGCTACATGACTATGCATGTGCCAAACTTATGGAATTATATAAAAAAAGAATGAATTTTCCTGTATGGAGATTAAAAAATAAATATGAAAATAAGAAAAAACTGGAGGCTTAGAGTGTAAGACTGCTCAAGGTCCTTTGATACTACATTATTATACCTAGGATTTCAATTAAAAAATCCTATTGATTTTTTGTGGACTTTAGGAATCCTGCAGGAACCCAGTTGAATGACCAGGTTGTCCTCAGAACCCTCCCTGTAAGGTTAAAAATAAAAATGCCATTAACTGTTTGGGCCATGTTACTTAAAATTTCTAAGGAATGGCTTGATAGGAGAGAAAAGAGCCTTTATTTTTTAAAATATTTTATTTATTTATTTGATAGAGACAGCCAGAGAGGGAACACAGTAAGGGGCAGGGGGAGGGGGGGAAGCAGGCTTCCAGCTGAGCGGGGAACCCCATGGGGGGCTTGATCCCAGGACCCTGAAATCATGACCTGAGCTAAAGGCAGATGCCTAATGACTGAGCCAGCCAGGTGCTCCTATAGTAGGATTCTTAAAGCAGAGTTCAGCTTCTTAACCTGGGGTTCATAGAATGTTTTGATTTAAAGTCTGTGTTTTAGGTTTTCTTGAGCCCCTTTAAAGTAAACAAAATTTTATGTGCATTTGAGTGTATGCATTTTTCAGGGTTTCTACTCAGAAAGTTCCTTCTGGAACTACAAAAGAGAGGGAGAGAGATAGCAGAAAGGAGGTAGTAGGGAGAACAACATGTCTTATAGAGCCATATCAAGGCTCCGTAAAGAAAAAGTCAAAATTCGGGAGTGGGGGGAGTCAAGAATTTCAAGCAGTAGTTGCCATGTTCAACAAAGTTAAAGACTAAGAAAATATTTTCAAATTTGACAATTAGGCTTTTATTTTGAACCATTAAGAGAACAGATGCAGGCAAGTTACTTTGGAAAAAGCCATAGTATATATAGTTAAGGGCAGGTAGTAGGTGAGGAGATAATAGAAGTAGTCTGAATAGTCTATGAAAAATTCATCATTGAAAGGCAAGTAAGCAAGAACAAGCCATTCATTGAGAAATGTTGGAATTTTGGCAAGATTTTTAATCAAGGGGGTATATTTTATGTAATTGTTTACAGGCAGAAGGGAAAAACAGAAGTGGTAAAGATGTTAGAATATTTACCAAAGAAAAGAGTTAATGGAATCATAGGTAAAGGTCAAGGGGTAATATTTAATACAAACAAGAAATGGTTCTTTAGAGGTGTTCAAAATCTTGAATCATTACATTATTTAAAACTCTGAGTACTTGATTTTTGAACAACACCTTCTTAGTAGATATTTTTAATGTACTTATTACAAGACTGGAGGAATTGAGAGGAATGTCTGGCACATAGTTGAAGTAAAGGGATCTTAATGATGGAAACATTCTAACGTTGGACTATAAAGATGGATACACAATTCTGCAGATTCACTAAAAATCATTTAATCATTCACTTAAAACCAGTGAATTTTATGATAGTCTGAGAAACCATATTTCAATAAACTTTTTAAAAAACTCCTAAGTAATAGAGAATCTATATGGTATAAACTACAGTCAACACTGAGAAGAATAAGTAAAAGCCTTGGGCATTGACTGACTGGGATTGCATTTGGTCAGAGGAGTAGACACGCAGAGCACCAGTACAGAACTTCCATTTGCCACTTTTCTAGTAGTTAAACCAGCACTCTCCATTAAGGTATAAGTATACAAGCATATGTATGTACTTTACTTTGGCTTAATATGGCTATAATTCTTGCTATCAGCAGTTAGTATATAGATTACATTTTTCTTTAGAAATAGAATTGGGTGAATTATCCTTTAGTTGGGTAGAAATTCATAACAAATTCTGCTTTAGTCATCACAGAGATGACTTTGCTGGTTATATAAGCTTTTACAGGTGTGAAAGTACCCAAGAATGAAGATGAGCCAATAATGAATGAGCTTGTTATACTGACTGTTGTTTAAAGAGACCTATAATTTTCCTAGAGCTGTTACCATTTAAAAAAATTAGTAGAAAAAAAAGAGATAGATTTGAAATGAAGAATACAGTGATGCCCAAACATTCGCGGGATTTTTTGTTTTTTTGTGTTTTTTTTTTTTTTTTGCTTAATCCTAGGTAATATTAATATTCACATTGTGTTATCACAGTAGACTGATGTACATTCCAGATTTTATAAGTGATAATTGTATTATTTTGCCCAACATATATTCAAAAGAAAATAGAAGATACATTTCTATTTGGGGTGAAATTGTGGTGTCTAATTACTGATGCTGAATGTCAAAGGTGGTCTTGATTCATCCCGTAGACTTTCCCCAGGCATCTTTTCGGGGGGGGGGGGGAGTTGCAGTTGTTCCCATTGCATGAAATTGCCTCTACTGGAATCATTCTTTTGAGTTCATCAACATAATATGGTCATTATCATCAAAAGGCCCTTGGAAAAATACATATATTATGTTACTGATAAAGTCCTCTAGTCTTTTCTCTTAGTAAATGTTCATGTACTCCTTTATAAAAAGAGCTAGTTGTCATCTTGAAAGGTAAAGAGATTTTTAGTCTTTGCAGGAAGACAGATATGTTATTGCATAGGAAGAAGTTTTTAGATTGGGGAAAAAGGCTGAACAAGGCTGGTGGGATTCTGCCATGCACACTGGTAATAAAGAAGGTTCTAGAAAGAGAAGTGGTATTCCAGAATGAAAAGAATATTTAAGAATCTGTTCTAGATTACTATATATATTATTGGAAAACACATAAGTGATATTGAAGTACATATGATAGTCATGCAAAACTATGTTGTCAAAACCCAGCAAACTCCATACCAATCACAAAACAAATTAAGATGTGAATAGTTTTTTTTCTAATTTAAATTTTAATACTTCATTAATTTTTGGAGGAATTAGAATTGTGCCCACTAAAGAAATATTATTCATGTAGATAATTTAGTTAAATTATCTCAAACAAGGAATATTGACCTCAAAACAATTGAATCTGTACAAGAAATAACTTTTTATCTGTATTTATTAAAATATGTTACTTAAGAACCCCATTAAAATGGTCAGCTCATGGTAATACTTAGAATATATTTTACATGTAACTAATGCTTGATAAAAAGTTGTGACTTAAAAACCAAATGGTCTCCAAGTGTCTGACCAAGATTGTTTTATAGTTGAGGCTGCTGATTAATTATAATGTCCTAAATTTTTTTTAGTAAAAAACCATATACTTTTTGTTTTATGTAATAGAATTCTGTGACCTTAAGTGTTTATTCTAATAATCAAACCAATTTTCTTTTATAGGAATATATTGATTCTGTTCAGTTATTTCTGCATCTAAAATATGCTTGCCCTCTGTATAAGGAGAATATAAATCAGGCTTCCAAGCTTCCACAACAGAAGTTTTCTTCTACATATCAGTTCATGGTTTCTTCTTCAACTGATAACATTAAAATACAGCACTTCATTTACTTGTCAAATAATTCAATCATGAATTAACTACAATTTTAAATAGTCAAGGGTTGTTTTAAAATACTTAATATTTAGCAAAAGTTACTAACTCCTGATCGCTCTTTCAAACTATGCTAATTTTTAGTATTTTACCCAATAGTTACGTAGTACTTATAATACATCAGATATTATTCTAAGCATAATCATTAGCCCCATTTTATAAATGGAAAATGTAAGTACAGAGAGGTTAAGTAATCTTTTCAAAACCACTGAGATAAAACCGGTAAATGACAAAACTGGTCTGGTTCAATAATGTCTGTTATTAACCTCAATCTTAAGATACTAGTATGATTATCAGTAAACTTTATGTATTTACTATATTTTAAAATTTGTCCTTATATAGACCTCTCTATAGCTCTCTAGAGCTGAGTTTTAGATCCCTAGAAGATTGCCTTCACTGAAAAATGCTGTTTTTGTGCATTTTCTTTCACAGTTGATATATAGAATGTGCATTTGAGCTATGTTTCCAAGTCTTTTGTGAAACCATAGTTGGAGAAATATTAAACTTTATCAATTGACATTTACAAAACAGCCAGCTCAATAAATATTATATTTATTATTCTAAAAATGTTTAGCCCTATCTCTTGTAAGACATTGAATGCTAAGTAACACAAGATCTTTTCAAATTTTCTCTGGATGTTTAGCTTCTATAATTAACTGTCCTGGTTTCATATATTTCCCAATTAAAAAAAAAAAGAGATTTCTGGGGTCATTGTAAATGTTTTATACTGTGTTCCATTTTTTAAATGGCTTTTAAAAAATGTTTGGAACTAGTCAAACATTACATTCTAAAGATGTGTTATTTTTAGTTTGATTAGAATAATTTTCATGTATCCCTGGCTAAATTAAGAAGTCACATAGTAGGGGCGCCTGGGTGGCTCAGATGTTAAGCGTCTGCCTTCTGCTCAGGTAATGATCCCAGGGTCCTGGGATTGAGCCCCATGGAAGTGGGGCTAGCAGGAAGCCTTCCTACTAGCAGGAAGCCTGCTTCACTCTCTGCCTCTCGCCCTGCTTGTGTTCCTCCCCGTTGTCTCTCTCTCTGTGTCAAATAAATAAATAAAATCTTAAGAAAAGAAGTCACATAGTATTTTATAAAATGTTTGAGTCCCTTTGCTCTATCATTTCTGTAAAGAATGATTATCTGGTTAAGTATAGAGCTAAGTACTTCCCAGAAGTACCTGATAACTAGGAGCATCAGACAATAAACCCAGTAACAAATAGAATTTTGGAAGAATAATTTGTATTTCTTACTCTATTTTTTCTATGTAGTTTGAATTTTGTAAAATTTTAGCAGAAATTTAATTGAATAGTTGCTCAAGAAATATTAGTGGCAGCTTACCTTGCTAGATATTGGAGATATAATACTGAATATAACAAATATAGAGTACACAGTGTATGCCCACCCTCCTAATCCCCGTTATTTGTGAGCTCTCTCAAAATATTTGTCATGCTTAAACGTTCCATAATTGGTTTTAAGGAAACACTGATTTACCGATGTTAACAGATGTAAAGAAAAGACTCTTTGTTGGGGGAAAAATGGGAAATGCTGGATTGAGTAAAATATAGAGGTTTGCTTTTTTTGTTTTGTTTTCTCTTTTTCACTGTTTTTTTTTTTTTTTTAAATTTAAAGGACCTCTAATAGCCTCATATGTGTAGCAATGTGGATTTCCAAAGGACTAACATGTCATGCAGTATTTGCCAAACTACTCTTTGACCAAGGCACACTTTTTATCTGTGCATGTGTGTGTGCATGCATCTGGTTTTCTAGGAGAGATAATTGATGTTTCAATAGTTAATAAAGCTTAGTAGCAACTTATAACGTTATACTCTAGAGGGAAGTAAATTAAGTGTTTCTTAAAAAGTTCCTTTTATGGACACTAAGACAATAATTGAAACATAACATTTTCTGTTGCAGTTTTTCAGGTAGGTTTAGTTATATTGTGGTGGTTCACAGGATATGCCAAAGAGTCACTCCCTGACCAAACTTTATTCATGCTCCTGAGAGTCTTTTGTTCAATTAGGTCTCAACCTTGGTCCCATCTTGTCTTTGGTCTGCCCAGCCTTGTTTGCTGAGTCAGTTTAGAGAGAATTCTCACTCTCGATATCTGATCAATCTTTGATGTGTGATTTGAAATTCCTCATGGCCCACCCAGGATGTTTTAAGTCCTTGCTTTGTCTTTCTCAAGAATCCTATTAAGGGGGCACCTGGGTGGTTCAGTGGATTAAAGCCTCTGCCTTCAGCTCAGGTCATGATCCCAGGGTACTGGGATCGAGCCCCACGTCGGGCGCTCTGCTCAGCAGGGAGCCTGCTACCCCCTCCCCCTCTCTCTCTGCCTGCCTCTCTGCCTACTTGTGATCTCTATCTGTCAAATAATAAAATCTTAAAAAAAAAATAAAAGAATCCTATTAAGCCAGTTTGGCAGGAATCCTCTTAGCCCTGATGTCTCCTCTTAGTAATTTTCCATCTATGAAGCCTCTCATTCTGCTTCTTTACCATAAATCCCCAGCTGTCTTGGCTGTATTCAGAGTTGAGTGCCATCTCTCTTCCCTATTGCAATACCTCTATTGAAGTAGTCTTTGATAAAGTGTTCCTTACCATTTTTATTCATGTCAGAGCAGGTTTTTTTCTTTAACAGATTAGTCATTTGTTTGTTTGTTTGTTCTCAATGTGGATCTCTGCCAAATGTGAAAGCTTGTTCTTTCTTTTGGAGATATATGTGAAAAGACTTCAATAACAATTCTCCATATTGCACTTGTTTGGAAGGATGATGCATTCTACCCAAGAAAGAAGTCAGTGGGGATGAAGAAGGGGCAATTTTCTAGAATTGACTATGTAAAAATATACAATGGAAAGCATAGCACAATGCTAAAGTATAACATACTTTCTTTGAGTTGATTATGTTAGAAATAAAGCTAAATGGACATTAGAAATAATAGCTCAACATATTTAATGATTATAACTTATAAGCGCTCACCATTTCCTAGGCTCTGTGTTTAGTCCTGTATGTACATATTGTCATGCAACCCTCACAACAGTATTATGTGATAATAATTACTATTATTATCTCCATTTTTTTTTTTTAACACAGACAGGGTGAGCAGTTTTCTAATGTCTTTATCCTAAAGTAGGAGAGAATGATTCTAGAGAATTAGAAGCACCAGTCATCTCAACCGAAACAATAAGTAATGAGTTCACAATGTCTGGAAGTTGAGAGGAAACAACACAGTAAAGAATGAGAGCTTGGCAGTATGTGGTGAAATTTCCTCCTAAGGGGAATATGGCGGCCTGCCAATGCCAAGAGAAAAGCAGGCTGTTTGAATTGAATGTGTGTATTCAAATGATGAGATACTTGCTAGTCATTACAAAAGCACATGTTTCTTGCTGATTCATGTGGGGAAAAATTATAAAGCCCAAAACAATTGGGAATGAAATGCGAGTGAATTTTTAAGAAGGAAGCAAGGGAATATGAGGGAACAGGTGGTGTTTTCCCATTTCTTTTTAATTCTGCTTGAAAGAAGATGGATGAAATAGTGTTTGAACTATATAGATATAATTAAAGCAAATGATTCAATCTTCTAAACGATGACTAATGAAATAAAAATGAAAAGCTGCTATTATGGAATGAAAATTAATGATTTTTGAAAAAATCATTTGGTAGACTGATCTAGATAGCTTTAAGTTAAATTTTAAGAAAGGAGAGAAAAAAAAATTTAAAAAACATGCATTGGAAGCAGAGATATGTTTAACTCTCTTCCCCCAAACTCTTCAAATTGATCTGAATCTGCTTGTCACTTGTGCAAGCTCACTTTATCATATGTTCTATGACCAAGCCTTCTCTGAAATAGAATGGAACAGGTTCTGGACCAGTAGTTTAAAACTTCCAATTTGACTTGGTTAATACCATCTCTCTTTTTATTCCAGTTCCAAAATGGACCCTTTGTTCCTTATCAAAACTTATACCCCAATTTCAGTAAAAAGATAATGTTCTTGTTTTCTTATACCACAACCTAGTTCCTATTTTCTTCTTCTACTGGTCAGCTTTTCTGTGTTTATCTATGCCTACTGTAGAAACAAATGAAAAATAAAAATAAGAAGCTTAATTATCCCTGTTGAAAACAGGGGAAGAAATTTTCTTTCATGATCTTTACTAAGAGCATTTACATTAGAAAATTTGTAATTTTAAGTTCTGTCTTTGAAATGTGCGTAAATCTTTTTAAAAATCTAATTAAGCTAGTCTAGAAATCTTTCTGAAGGACTTGGAAGATATATCTCTGAAATATAAACATCAAGGGAGATAGCACCCCTACCTTCCAGCTTTTGTGGGAGGATAAGAGCCTACTTTCCACAGGAGCCTGGCTTGAAGTTACAAAACTACCCTCTGTCATAATGAGCACGAGAAACAGTTTATTTTTCCTTTTGATTGACTGACACAGATAGTCACCCCAATTACCAGGTGAATTTAGGATTAACTCTGTGTAATAAATGGATACTGTCAATCCCTCTTACTTGAAAGCCAGTTATTGTTTATCTTGAGAACATGTATATAATTGGTTGTACCTGCTTGGGAATATGAAGGGTGAGATTTCTTCTTGTCTTTTCAGTCTCTTAGCAGATTGCCTGTGATGCACAATACTTTCTGGCTTCATGCTTATCACATAACCAAATTATTTTCTTTCTCTTCTACCTTTGTGGAGAGGTTTTTTAGTTTGGGAGAAAAAATTTGTTTTGTATTGTATTTTCCCAATACTATTTCCTGTCTTCATATTCTACTATTCCCAGACATCTGACTCTCACCTACTCTAGTCTAAATTAGTGGGCCCCTCCCAGTTTGGTCACTCAGCCCTTGTTATGAATAATGGAAATATTTTTGATATAGTAAAAAACACTTATAGGAAGATAAATTTTGCCAGTTTCTAAGTGAAAGAAGATACTGATAAATTATATTTATGGCCTCAGACATCTGAATGCCAATGGACAAAAAATTTAAATAAAAGAAAGCAAATGTAATTTCATGTATACCATTGCAATGTGGTAGAATCATGTCAATGGGACATAATTTAGCTTGTGATAAAAGCTTAAGTAGCTTTTCACAAAAGAAATTATTTTTGTAAATTTTCAACATGAGTGTGGACTTCCAGTGAGACAGGATTAGTGTTATAAAGGGAGAGCAAGGAGTGATAGGAGTATAGGCAAGTATTTAGACTGCTCAGTGAGAGCCATGATATCGCAGTGCAAAGGATATATGTTCATCTGTGTGTTAGTGTGGATTGGAATAATGACTGGGATTGGTGGAGAGGATAGCCAGGGATATGCAGAATGTCTATGGAAACAAGCAGGACTTTGCAGGAAATTCTTTGGTGATCCAATAATTAAAAAGAAATGGAAAGAGAAATTTCTTCCTTTTTTTTTTTTTTTAAAGATTTTATTTACTTATTTGACAGAGAGGTAGGGAACACAAGCAGGGGGATTAGGAGAGGGAGAAGCAGGCTTCCCACTGAGCAGGGAGCCCAGTGATGCAGATGCCCCAGGCTCAATCCCAGGACCCTGGGATCATGACCTAAGCCAAAAGCAGTCACTTAACAATGGAGCCACCCAGGCACCCCAAAAGAGAAATTTCTAAATAACATTTAGAAAAAAAAAATGATTAGGGTAAGAAGTACCTAGTGAAAACTTCTAAATGGTCATAAAACATGGTAGGATCATCTTAGGAAACAAAAATCCTAAGACTTGTTGAGGTTTGAGTTGGAAAATATAACATAGTAGGGGCGCCTGGGTGGCTCAGTGGGTTAAAGCCTCTGCCTTCAGCTCAGGTCATGATCCCAGGGTCCTGGGATCGAGCCCCGCATCAGGCTCTTTGCTCAGCAGGGAGCCTGCTTCCTCCTCTCTCGCTACCTGCTTCTCTGTGATGATCTCCATCTGTCAAATAAATAAATAAAATCTTTTTTTTAAAAAAAGAAAAATATAACATAGCAATGACATGTTTATATTCACCTCTATAGAGAGCAAGAAGATAGAGAGGGAGAATAGATCTACAGTGAAAATGATAGCAGATATCACTGAGAAAGACAATTACCAAAATTGTTTTTCTTGTGTTTTTACCAGTAAGGAGAAGGGTCCTAAATGTATACAGGAAATAATATACAAGAGTTGAAAAAGTTTTCCCCAAGATTAGCTAAAGAGCTAATAATAAATCTGTATATGTTTACAGCCAAATAAATAAATAATGCAGGACACTGAAGAAATTTAGATAAATGACCTTGGAATTTTAGTTAGTAATTCATGGAGATCGAGCCAGAAAATTGGAATACTGGCAAATGTTACTCTGATTTACTAAAAGGGCAGCTGCTTAAATTAATTCCTTAATATATTCTCTGAAAACTCATCTGGTATAAGTTTTATGATGCCTAGAAAGAATGTGACATGGCACAATGGAATGTAGAAAGAACCCAGTAACAACTCTGAAGAAAATGTCATACCAAATTAACCTCATTTTTGTTTTTTTATAGTGAAACTGTTATATAATTGATCAGGAGAATATCATAAACATGGTAATTTTTGAAGCATTTGACAAAGAGAATTCATTTGAGTAAGAGGAAGAAATGTTGGCCATGTGCAGTGAGTTAAACAGTAGAATAGGGAATGTTAGTCTCTCTGAGAGAAAGGAGAAAGTAATTTCTAGAAGAATTTGATATTACTCTTTCCTTGAAGAGGAAAGTTTCAAAATTAAAAGAAAACTGTCATAGAATGTGGATGTTAAATGGGAAGAGATTATTAAAACAAAAGGTAACAGTTTGTATTCAAAATGGTTGGAAAACTTATTTGAGTTGACTTTTAAATTGTGAAAGACAAAATAAAGACTCAATATTAAAGCTTGTGTTTATTATGAAAATACATTTTACACCTTTAGAATAAAAAGGTGTTTATTTTGTGGAAATATATTATTTTGTTTTTTACATGAGTAGTTTAAGTATGGTCCATACTGTCAGATAAATTTAACTTCAAAATCTGGGCTTTCCATTTTCTAGTGATTTTTGGCAGTTTAAGCTAAGAAGTAATTATTAATCATAATTTTAAATCATCCTTATATTCCCCATGCACTCTCCTGCTTTCCTGTAGAATCCTATGCATATCTCTACCTTAATCATTATCATGTTGGAAATGTATATTAGTTGGACTATTTTTTCTATTTCATGTAAACTTTTTGAAGGCATAGATGATGTTTTTGCTTCTATTTTATATATCTAGTGTAAGAACCATGCTTTGCTTATGTTAAGTGCTTGACAAGTGTTTCTGAAACTGAACTGAGCATTAATATATGGGTTTCTCCTAACTATTTTGGTTGAATTACTAGAAAATAAAAGTCCGTATCATTTATATTAAGTGCCTTTATGTACCCTTTATTGTTGAATTGTATCAGCAGCTGGGGTTTTAGTTCTAGAAGTCAAATTTGAATAGGGATTTTGAGAAATAAGAAAGCTTCAAAAGATAACCAGGGTGATGAAAGAGTGTATGAGAGGAATGTTAGAAGTATCCCCCTCCATGAAGACATGAATCTAATACTAAATTCATGGGAGAAAGGACATACACCGTGTGTCTGTGTTCCTCCATAGACAGCTCAATTGAGATGAGAATTCTCATGAGAAATGAGAAAGCTCAATTTTATAAAGAAATCTACAAACAAAACATACTGGGGTAGATTGGTTGCAGAATTTTTTTGACTATTTCCTTCGTTTATCCATAATCTTTTCCATGTGACTTTTCAGCTTATTTCATCAAGAGGCACCGTCTTTTTCTCCATCCCTTGAATCTGTACTGGCCTTATAACTTGTTTTGTCTAACAGAGTATGGTAGAAGTGATGTGTCAGTTATCAGTTTAGTTCACAAGGGGCCTTCAACACATTCTCAGTCTCAGCCCTGCACAGGTCATGTGGATAAGCCCAAGCTAGGTTGCTGGGGATGAGAGACCATGTATAGCAGTCTGAGTTAACTAATTCAGCACAACAGAGGCTCTGGATATTTGAGAGTATCCACCCCAAATTATCAAATTGACTCACAGCTCCAGTAACTGAAAAATCCATGAGCAGGGCCTCCTAGGCCTCATGTGTCCCAGAGAATTGTACGCTAATTAAATGCTGATTATTGCGAGCATCCACATTTTGGGGTGGTTGATATTTAATGATAACTTATAAACCTATGTAATCATGAAATAAACTACTGCCTATGATAATGATTATGTCTACTTGAGTAACACTGGAAATCAATAAATGCTGTAGGAGGACAAATTATATTTGATGGAATACATGGAAGATGACGTTGATTTTTTCTTATAACATGCGGTTCTTTGATTCCTTGAATCCTTGTAAACTAATGGGATTATTTGCTTAAGATAATATAGGAGCAACCTCATCTTATTTTCTAATCTTTGAATAGTAAAGCATAAAAAATAAAGTAATTGAGTGTTATAGCAGGGTTTTATGTTAAATGTATAAATACTGCTTATTAAAATAATAAATTCCAAAACTTTTTCACATAAAAATAATCCCTAAATTAGCATACATAAGTATATTTTAAAAGTCATTCAATAAGGCTTATGAAATAAAATTATAAAATATAGTTACGGTAAATTTCTACAAAATACTATAGAAAAAATAATATAGTATTTCAGTAATGTTGATAGCATTGATAGAATAAAAATTTTGTTAGACTAGTTTATTCAGTTTTCACAATACTAATCATTAAGATGTTCTGGTGTTCTAAATTAGTTCTAAATTAACTAGGTATTATAAACATTGATCTGCAACTTATATTATCATTGTTTAGTAAATGAAAAATACTGTACTCATTACACATGATTTACTTTGTGGATTTACTTGAATAATATTAATTGTGTCAACTTTCAGAAACTTTGAATAAGCCATTGACTATGCAAAAAAATTCTATTGGACAATTTCTCATTCCTGAGAAATGATGACATACTGGGAGATTTTCTCATTCAATGGAGAATTCATGGTATTTTTTATTTAATTAGTTGAATGAGATATTTAGGCAACATAGTTTAAAAATTCTTTGTTTTTATAGAACAGCAGATGTTCTAGAATAAAATAAAACCATACCCCTGGATAGTTAAGAAATGGATAATGACTGAATAAAAGCCTAATGTCTTGTCTCTTTCCAAGAAATTGAGATCTGGATCCATCAGTTCTAAGGGAATATCTTGACTACTAAAAGATAATATGGCAGCCTCAGGGAATCTGGAATTGGATATGGGATTATACAGAAATTCCCTGTAATATTTCTGTATTCAGAATACTAGAAAAATGAAATGTCCTTTCATATTAGAGACATGTATAATTCCAGATTCTTCATGAATATACTCTTTTCCTAGAAAGTAGTCTCTAGGAAAATATGTTACTTAGGATACTGTTTTAGGTATTAAATTATGTATGTTTTATATATATATATGTATAATATGATGTTGCCATTTTTTCTCTAAGGACATAATTGTCTTTGCTGAGAATCAGTTCCCCAAAGAGAAGGTAAATATTGTGGAATTTCCAGTGATGATCATTAAATTAACGTGATATATCATGATCCAGAAATTAAAAGCTATGTCTGTCTTTGAGAAGGTTGTTTCTAGAATAACTAACTCCACATTGTCATGGTCTTGCAAAATATGAGGGTCACAATATCCATTGATTGTGACATATGGTCATAAAAGAAAAGTAGCTCAAATGACTTTATCAATCATGGAAAAAAGATAAAAGGACAGAATTTCAAGGTTTATTTTTTGTTTTTTGTTTTTTTAGTACTAGGTAGGTAAGCTATATTCTGGGTGAAAGTTGGACTGTTCAGCAATTTTTTGTGATTTTCCTGTTATGCACATGACTAAATAATGCAATGGTATTATTTGCAATAATAAAGCAATGGTATCTCCATTGCTTAAACTATAATTAAACTAGAAAAGCAAGCAAAAATCTGCCCCCCACAATAGCTCTAACACATCTTAAAGTAACGTCTTTATCAAAGAGAAAACAAATTATATCCATATCATTTCTTATCTGCTGGACTTGTCGGCAGCCACCTCGACATTGGTTACTTACAAACAAGGGTCAAGTATTTGACAAAACTCAACCTCCAAGGACTAGCATGATCTGTTATTAATGTCTTGGGTTTAATTTAAATCACATGAAGTAGTAGCAAAAATAATCACTTAGTATATTACCTCAGTTTCAAAATATGTTATTTCCTAAGAAAGATTACCTTGTGTTAAAAGGACTAAATTTTCTAAAACTAATGGCAATATTTAATAATTTATATTAATATATAAAATATACTCATTACAAATGAGGATGCCATTTTTTATATTTGATTCATGTTGTATACATTTATATATTCCTTTTAGAATTAAAAAAATAGTCTCATATAAATGACATTTTGCATAGCTTGATGTAAATATCTCTGATTTTAAAAAATTTGTTTTTTCTGAAATTGTTTTAATATGATTGAAATTATTTAGAAATGTAGGCAGTTCTCTTTATCAGGATATCTTTCTAGGATTTGACTCACTATCACATGACATATTTTGTAAATCAAAAACCAATCTTTATTAAAATAGTAAACTCACTTTTTAATACCTTTATTTTCTAAAATTTCTACTTCATAAATGTTTGAAGGTAGTTCCTTGATTGCTCTCTATTTACTGCAACTGAAATTTTAAGTTAAACTAACATTTATAATGTGGTTTATAAACTCTTCTCAGACTTATTATTTTATTTAGTTTTTTGCAACACATTTGTGACTTAGGTGTTATGGCATTTTAGAGAGGTACAGGCAAAAGCTTAATAAAGTTGAGCTATCCTTTATAGCAGAATATTTGCTTTTATAATATGTAACATGCCCCTCTTATTAGAGCATACTTCTTTCTTATCGAGAAGAAAAAAACCTTCTATGTGTCACTTACCACTTCAGTGAATGATAAATGACAAACCTTAGAGCATAAGCTTGGCATTGTCTGACTTGAATGAAGTGTGGCTCTAGTGTTGCATACAGTATTCCTGTTGGGAGTTCTGGGATAGGTCGTTGGGGAGATACGGGAGCTGTCCATAGAGCAGATTTGTGAGGGAGTGATTTGCTTTCCACTTGGGCTATGGTGAGCCTGTGTAGCTGTGCTAGAGGGTAATTAGAAGCATGCATTTACTTATTTGAAGACCAGTAATATTTCCCATTAGTAACACTGGAGAGGCCAAATAGTAATATAAAAGGATTTTATCTCCTCCTTATGACAAGATCTTCAAATATCTGTTTCTGTATATAAAAACCATTTTTCTTTAGAGTGCAAGATATCTATATGTTTAATAAATCCCTTGTGGTTCCAGTATATGCTGTGAAATTAATAGCTTAAAAGTATTGTAGGCTTCAAGGCAACCCTGAAAAACATGAAATGTAGGCAATTTCTCCTGGAGCATTGAATATTTTGGGAAATACATAAGGCAACAACACTTCTATCTTATTCTCTAAGCCCAACTGTCACTCAAAAAAACACAAAAATTACGAAATTACACTCATTATACTTCATGATAGCCCCCTTACAAGTGAGCGAAAGTTATTTGATTGCTCGTTCAGGCAAGACTTCATTGGGGCCTACTTTCACTCCTGTGATATCAAATGTGTGGCAGTTGACTCTGTAAATAAAGTAGTTTTCACTTTACATTCAAATCAAATTATCTCTGACAAACACTTACTGTTCTCATGTACTTTAAAAGGAAAAAGACATAAAATATATGTACACACTATATTGTGTGTCCACAATGAAACTTAGTTAGAAATTATTAACAATAAGTTACTCAGGATAACATTAAATACAACATATCAAAATAAATGTTGGGTCAAGAAATAAATCACAAAAAATTAGAAAATATTTTAAGCTGGATGATAAGAATATACAACATGTCAAAATATTATTAGTTGCTACTAAAGCTGTACTTAGGGGGGAATATATAGCTTTAAACAATTAAAAAGAAGAAAGGCCCAAAATTGATGGCCTAAGTTTTCTTTCTCATGAAGCTAGAAACAGAAGAGCGAAGTAAAATCAAAGTATAAGGAAGAAAATTATAAATGTAAGGAGATCAGTAAAGAAAGTAGAAAAACATGGAAAAATAACACAAAAACTAGCATTAGTTCTTTATAAAGATCAATAATATTGACAAACCTCTAGTTATATTGATCAAGAAACTTAGATGAACAAATTCCTTAAAAAAATGCAAGGTTCAAAACTGACACAAGAAGAACTAAAATTATAAGGCCATTGTCTATTAAATAAATGGAATTCATTATCAGAACCATCTCTAGAAAGAAAACGTCAGTTCCGGATGTTTTACTGATGAATTCCATCAAACAATGAGGGAAATAATAATGTTAATCTTAAACAACTTGTCCAAAAAATTTTTCGAATAAAAAAATGAGGAGGGACTCTTGTGTACCCTAATTTATGAGGCCTAACTCTAATAACATACTTCTAATAACATAACTGTTAACTCTAGTAACAAAATCTGACAAAGGCATTAGAGAAAAAGAAAATCATAAGTTGGTATCCCTCATGAAGATAGATATAAAAATTCTTTACAAATTCTAGCAAAATCAAATTGAAAAAGAGATAACAATAATATAACCAGATAGGATGTATCTCAGAAATGTAAGATTGGCTTAGCATTTGAAAATCTATCCATGTTATTCACTAAGATAAGAGAATAAAGGAGAAAATCCAAATAATTTTAGGAGGTAGAAAAAGTATTTGACAAAACTCAACCTCCATTCATGATAAAGAACTCTTAGCAAATTAGAAATAAAATGGAATTTCCTTAAGCCGATAAAGGGTATCTATGAAAAAAAGTACAGGTACAGTTAATGGTGAAAAACTGAATGCTTTCCTCCTAAAGTTGGGAAAAAATTAATCAAGAATGGCTTTTTTTCACCACTTTTTATTTAATTTTATTTAATTTTGCACTAGACATCAAATGGCAAAAAAATAAAATAAAATAAATTTTAAAAAATAAATAAAAATGAGATTGAAAAAAATTAGTAAAACCGTCCCTGTTATATAATTATATGGTTGTTAACTAGATCCCTAGGAATCTACAAGAACTACTAATGAATTTTGCAAGGTTTTAGGAAACAAAATTAATATACAAAAATCAATTTCATTTTATATTCCTGTAGCACTTAAAAGATGAAATAAAACAATTCCATTCAGAATATCTTTTATCTTATTTCTAAACTACTTAGAAATAAACCTAACAAAAGTCACTCAAGTTCATTACAGTGAAAACAACAAAACATTACCAAGTGAAATGAAAGACCTAAATAAACTGAAAGATGAATCCCATTCACAGATTGTAAAATTTAGTGTTATGAAAATGTCAGTTGTTTTCAAATTGATTAATGTAATCACAATTAAAATCCTAGTATACATTTTTTAAACATATTGACAAGCTGATTCCTAGATCTATATGGAAATGCAAAGGACCTAGAATAACAAAGGAAACTTTAAAAAGAATAAAGTTGGAGAACATATTCTAATTTTGTGACTTTCTGTAAAGCTAGAATAATCAAGATAATGTTTTGACAGTATACGAAAGGGGAGTTATAGATCAGTCAGTTGAACAGAATAGGTTCACACATACATGTTCCATTGATTTTCAACCAAGAGACCAATGCAATTCAATGGGAAAATGTAGTCTTTTTTTAAAAATAAATAACGAAGGTATAAAATATTAGTGGGATTTGAACAACTAGTGAGCAAAAAGCTGGAAATAACATTGTTAGTAACTTTGAGAAAATGTAAAGGACAAAGTTCGTTTTCAGCATGTGACTCAAAGAAGCAGAATGGAGTTCATGGAGCTTAGAAATCATCCTGCCTCTATTTGAAAACCACTTTAATGCTTCATAGCTGTATGACCTTAAGCAATATATAATCTCTCTGTGCCTCATTTTACTTATATGTAAAATGGAGATAATATTGTTATGAAGAATGAGTATGATTTGTAAAGTTCTTTGAAATGTATCTGGCACAAAATAAATCTCTGTAGGTTTTTATTAATTTTTTGAAATGTAAGTGAAAACTATAGACTTTAGTTTCAGTATCTAATTAATATATGATTCTAGAGAAAATGTGTTTTAAAATCCATAAAAAATACTATTAATATAAATTAACAAATTATCCTTGGAAGGAAGTTATATCTAAGTATAGCAATACTTCCTCTTGAGCAACTTCTCTCTCATGAGTTTGTCATTATTTTAGCTCATAGGTTAATTTGCAAACTGCGGCAGGCAAATGTCACTCTTTTTTTTTTTTTTTTAAGATTTTATTTATTAATTTGACAGAGAAAAAGATCACAAGTAGGCAGAGCAGTAGACAGAGAGCGGGGTGGGGGGAAGCAGGCTTTCCACTGACAGAGAGCCCGATGCAGGGCTCAATCCCAAGACCCTGAGACCATGACCTGAGCCGAAGGCAGAGGCTTAAACCACTGAGCCACCCAGGCACCCACAAATGTCAAATATAGCAGTTTTCCTGTATTTAATGTAGAATGAAGATTCATCAGTAAAATCAACAAACAGCATGGCAAGCATGAAGTTTTGCACCTAGTTTTCTGCAAATATTATGAACTGATTAATTATATTATTTCCCAGATTAAAAGGGACCACCCTAGAGTTTTCATCAAAATTCCATAGGTGTCAACATTTATAGGATTACATAGGATTTTTATTGCTATTGGGATAAGACCTACTTATTGAAAACTTGATGTTTTAAAAAAAATATTAAAAATATGGGTTACTCATCTTGCAATGAAAAGGCCTTTTATGATGACTTTTTTTTTTAATATAATTTTTTATTTTTTTTTTAAACATGTATTTTTATCCCCAGTGGTACAGGTCTGTGAATCACCAGGTTTACACACTTCACAGCACTCACCAAAGCACATACCCTCCCCAATGTCCATAATACCACCCCCTTCTCCCAAACCCCCTCCCCCCACTTTTATTATCACTTAATATATTTTATAGTTTTGTACTGAGACATTAGAACTAAAGACACCTAAGCATCCACAAGACAAATTTTGAAATATAAATATTTTCCCAAGGGGCATGCTTTGGTGCATTGATTAAAGATGGACCACTAAATTAATTTTAATACTTCCAATTTTCTACTCTTTAAAATTTCTAATCAAATTCGGTCTTTATGATGTTGGAAGCATAAACTTCTAACAATAGCTGAGAGAGTCTGAATACATGTGCCTTTGTTAAAGTTTGAAAATAAAGTTAAAAGTGAATTCTAGCTAGAAATTGTAGTCGTTGAAGATGAATTCAAAAAATCCCTGGTGCATTTTAATAACTGACAAAGGAATGAGGATAAATACAACATTAATTTTATGAGTTTTTTATGCTTGAGTAAACATAAAAATTTGTAATTATATTTACAGGGCTTGGCTGTGTTGAAAGATAAGGGATAATTATATTCATGCCTGATGGGAAAAAGACTGCACAAATTATACAGGTTTTGTATGTTAACAGAACTGTAATATTAGGAAATTCAATCAAATGTTAATTAATTACAAGAAAAAGTGCTATCTATGAATGTATTACAGCAAGAAAATCTATATATTTTAGGAATTGAAAGTATTTCATTTTTCTTTCTATTATAATTCCCTATGTCATACTTAAAATATGGCACAATTAAGCTTTTTATATCAGACGATAATTATAATTTAAATAATATTTATGCAGCTTTACTGGATAGACAAAATATAAAACTGTGAGACTTAATTTTAGCCTTTACACAAGCTGTATTATCATTATTTACATTATAAATTACCGGTTAGTTTTTTTTGTCTTATAGCTTCTATATATTAGTTCCAGGAATATCAGACTTTTCTAAATATGTTTATAAATGTATCTATTGATCATTGTATATGTAAAATTTCAAATTTAATATGGTCAATTTAATTAAAGAATGTTATGAACATTAATCCTTTTTAAAGACTTTAGCCAATAAATGACAGATTTAAATATATATATTATAAAAAATAATGAAAATATAAGGAGAGTCTCCCTCAGTCTAGCAAATTTAAACCATGAACTTCTGCACTCTACTCTTTTATTAGTGCATGTGTGTTATGTAATGGGGACATATTAGACTACATTATCATACTTGCAATATTACTGCCTGCTGTAATTTATTTTGAGGGTACACAGGGCAAAGTCTTCTAAAAATGTGTGGTATTGTGTTTACCAATAATAGGTATTATACGAACAGCATTAATCCATTCAACAAATATTGAGTGCCCCAACCTATATGCAAAGAACTTTTATAGATGTAGAGAGGCAAAGGAAACAGTCACCTTCAGTGGCTTTGCCTTGCAATGCTGAATATAAAACAAAATCAGGATGAGGTCATTTTAAAGAACAGTGAAAATCTTGTGCAATTTGAATACTTGGCTGGTTTTATTTGTTTATCTGGATCCATATCTTTTGCATTTGCTTTAAAAATTCAAATGTTCATTTGTTTCTATTCTGATTATGTTAAATATTGACACTTTATGGGTAGGTGTTTTAAATTTGTTCATTTAAAAAAATAGTATCTTCTTGTTTATAACCAGTGGTTGCCAGGGTTTCGAGGGAAGAAGGGAGGGACAAATAGGTAGAGCCCAAGGGATTTTTAGGACTGTGAAACTCTTCTGTATGATACTGTAATGTTGAATGTATTCTATACATGTAATGGTGGATACATTATACATTTGCCAAAACTCACAGAGTGTACAATACAAAGTATACTCTAATGTAAACTATGGATTTTAGTTAATAATAATGTATCATTAGTATCTTCTTGTAAATGAGCAAAACAGTAGATTTAGTAGAGAGGAGGCATTTGGATTTTCTATTTTCTGGTTCATAAAGTATGTTCTATATCATTTTAATATTGCTGTGTATAACTTAGGATTTTACATATAATCAAGATTACAGTGTATTAAGATTATAATAATGCTGAATTGGAGAATAAGTTCCTAATATATATATATTTAGTTCCATTGACTAATAGTAGTTTTATCTACAGATACCTGTGTGTTTTGTTTTACTTATTGATTACGTCTGACAAAAACTGGTAGAGATTAGAGCTACGATATCATATAAACATGTATTTAGAAGTAAAATGCATAAATCAATTTAAGTAGTTCAGATATTTTCTGCTATTGAAATTGCCAAATAATTTGATCTGGATTCAATGTAACTTATAACAGGAATCCATCTATTATTATTTTGTTTCAATATTATGACATTATACTCCTGGGGTAGAATTTTTCACATATCCTTAAATAAGGAACAAATGCCCTACCTTCTTTCAGGTAATGCAATTTTCCCCTGGGTTTCTCATTTCTCTGCCTTTCCTTTAAAAGATTATATTTTGTTAACATTTTTCAAGGTTTGTTAGTTATTTTTCATTAGGATTATTTGAATGAAGCCTTATGCTTGGTGTGAATAGTACATACAAATCTAGTATAATATCTACTGCTAGTGACATTGATTTCTTCCATAAAACATAAAACTATTTATAGAGCCAAATAACTATAAAATCTCCATAGCTAATATATATGTAGATCTTCACCCACTTTGTGTTGTCATGGCAATTGAAATTTTCTTACCCAGTTAATGAGGGTATTAACCTAAAGAATATGTTGTTAATATTATTTATCTGCAGTTGAAACTTTATATAAGGGCTATGTATTCATCTATTTTTTAAGGATGCTACCTATGAACTATCATAAGTATGTATAGACTTTTTTGTTCAACTTTGAGAAGAATCTAAAGTGCATGTATATGTTCAAATAATTTAAGATTATATTTGTTGCTTATTTTTTTTAAAATTTTTTAAAGATTTTATTTATTTATCAGAGAGAGAGAGGGGGAGAGAGAGAGCACAGGCAGACAGAATGGCAGGCAGAGGCAGAGGGAGAAGCAGGCTCCCTGCTGAGCAAGGAGCCCGACTTGGGACTCCATCCCAGGACGCTGGGATCATGACCTGAGCCGAAGGCAGCTGCTTAACCAACTGAGCCACCCAGGTGTCCCATATTTGTTGCTTATTAAAAGGTCCTCATATTTCTTACATAAATTTGCTCATAGGCTCATTTGTATGTTTATTTCTTTTTTTAACTTTTTATTTCTTTTAAGATTTTATTTATTTATTTGAGAGAGAGAATGAGAGAGAAAGAGAGAGAAGCATGAGAGGGGAAGGGCAGAATGAGAAGCAGGACCCCTGCCAAGCAGGGAGTCCCATGCGGGGCTTGATCCCTGAACTCTAGGATCATGACCTGAGCTGAAGGCAATCACTTAACCAACTGAGCCATCAAGATGCCCCTGTATGCTTATTTCTTAGTGTTATAGAATTGAGTTTGAGGTTTTGAAAAAAGGCTGTGTCACTTAGAGAAATGGACGACATGACTTTTGTCATTTTTCTTATTCACAAAATTCCATGTTTGAACAAACTAAGTCAACCCTCTTTGTTTAAGCAAACAGGACATTATATGGCCATCTTACTGAGAAGACCTTGAGATCCAGATACATAAATGAATGATTCAAATGAATAAGTGATGTTGTGTTAGAGTGGGATGAAGGGTCTAGCTACCTACATTCTGCTGATCTGTGTTCCCTTAACATAAATCTGTACAACCTCTTCTCACCAGTCTTTTCTATTGCTCTCTGAATTCATAATCTGTTATAATTTGAAGAGATAGAATATGAGAGAACTTCCTCTTTGTACTTTTAGCTCAAAATATGAAACATCTATATAGTCAAGCAGAAAATGACTCATTTAGGGCTGACAATATAGAACTCCTAAATAATGGGATTAATTACTTTTATATGTAACTGAAGTATTGCTTGTTAACAACATTTTCCCGTTCAGTCCTTTATTATGATATTGTATGTAACCAGAGCATTCCTTTGTTCTGAAATTACTCTTGTTGATGCTTTGCCAATTCTCAGTATATGGACCAGAGGAGTTCTGAGACTTAATTATAAATAGATATTTACATCCCATTTTAAAACTTAAAAGACTTAAATTGCAATCTGTAATATACACCTTTTTAAAATGCACATTTATAATTTGAGAAAAGTAGTACTATGCTAAATAAGTCAAAATAGAAAGAAGAGCTGGTTGCCCTGTGGGTGAGAAGAAGTCAATAATAAAGTAGAAGAAGCAGGAGTCTACATCTGAAACCTCCCACTCCCTGTGATCTTTGGAAGAAGTGATGTTACATAAACCATTTCAAAAAGTACTAAGTAATTGTATTTCCCTCACATAATCCATGTTTAAGTAAGTCATATTAAGCAGATCCACAAAAATGTTTTGAAGAGCTGTACTAAAAACAAAAAACAAAATTACAAACATTTAAACATAGAATTCTCAATATACTGATTGAACAACTTAGTTTGCTGGGAAGTAGCCCATCTGTTTGCTATGTGATGAGAGCAGTAATTTATTTACATGATGTTTGTTGTAATCATTTATGTTTGATGGAAACATCTAACTATAGAGAGAACATCTGGAATTGCAGATACATAATTTTGATTGGCTCTACTTTAAAGACCGTTAGGTAGAGACAAGTAAAAGCCAGACCATTTCACAGGAAAAATATAAAGGAGCATTGATAATAAGAGAGGACAGCTTTAAGACAGTTGGGGAGACAATAACAGAATGATAGAGGTGGATAGTGAAAGCAGAAATACATAAAGTATGACATCGCTATGGGGAAAAAAACAAAAACAAAAAACAGTCCCTCCTAGAAAGAATCAAGAAAGCACTTCGTCTGATGTGGGGAAAGGCCAATCCTTTAAATTTCTGAAAGAGACTGAAAAAATGAGATAGTCTTAATAATGCTCGTTGAGCCCCGAAGATGTACACACCTAATGCCTGGAATATGCTTCCTTCCATGGCAAAAGGGACTTTGAAGATGTGAACAAAGTTACTGAATTTAAAATAAGAGAGATTATTCTGAATTATGCAGGTAGGCTCAATTTAATCACTTGAGCCAGGGAACTTCCTGGCCTGTAAAGGGAAGAGAGATGCAATGAGACAAAAGGGAAAGGCAGAGAGATTCCAAATAGAATTAAATGTGCCTTTGTGCTGCCTCTGACATGTGGGAATTTATATGCAAGGATCAGAGTGAGGCTTTTCAGGGTCATTGCTGGTCACTAGGTGACAACCAGAAAGAAAACAGGGACATCAGTTCTGTAGTCACAAAGAGCTGGATTCTGTCAACAGCCTGAATGGGCCTCCTGATAGCAGCCCAGCCACCAGCATTTTGGTCTTGGCTTTATGGAAACCAGAGCAGAAAAACCAGCAGAACAACTCAGACTTCTGATTTACAGACTATGAGATCATAAATTTATGTTGTCTTAAGCCTGTGAATGTGTGATAATTTGTTGTGACAGCAATAAAAAAACTAAGACAGAAAATAAGCCAGTATTTATTAACAATGACAGTAAAAACAATGGGTATTTAGACAGTTTACTGTTAACTCTTAGTTTTTAGATTATAAGATGTACAGAAGAGTTCTCCATGGAGAGAGCCCTAAATTTTAGGACTATTATTCTTGGCATCTTGTCCCTCAAATCCATGCCACTTCACAGTGGCAAGAAAATATAGGTGAAATTGAAGGAAACCAGATGGTATATGAAATTTTTCTTTTCACTTAACATCTAGCCTAGATATTCACAATTATTACTATTATATAAAATACACACGCACACACACACATATATATACACACACACACATATATATATAAGAAAACTGTCATTATTTGCAAAGGACATTATTGTGCATATAAAAATCAGAAAAAATTTTACATGTATATAGATAAAAATTTTAAACATATATGTTTAAATTATATGTTTATATATACATATATACATATTTTACATATGTATGTACAAATATGTATAAACATAAAATATGTATAAATATGTATAAACATAAATATGTATATGTGTAAATGTAAAAGTATAAAATATGTAAAAACATAATATGTATAAACATAAAAATATGAGCATTTATAAAAATCGATGTGAAATTTAACAAGTTTTCTAGATTAGGGTAAAAAAATATCTGCCAATATGGTTTCTTATACAAGCAACAAATGCAAAATAGTGTTGAAAAAAATGGTGGCATTTACAATATGCTCATACAATAGAAAATATCTGGGAATGAAGATAACAAAAGTATGCAAGATTTCTAAAAAGAAACACTACAAAGCAATGGTTGAAGTAGTTAAAGAAGATCTAAATAGCTATGGATTAGAAGACTGTATCGTTAAAATTATAATTCAACCCAAATTGATCTATAGATTTTATGCAATACCAATCAAAATGTGTGTATGTGTGTCTGAATTGAAAAGCTAATGTTAAAATGTAAGTAGAAATAGAAAAGCACAAGAGTAGCCAAGACAAATCTGGAAGAAAAAATATTTAAGGACACACACTATCAGATATCCTGGCTTATTATAAAGCATCAATAATTCAGATAGGGTGCTATTAACACAAAAATAGAGAAATAGACCCAAAACAATTGACTTTTTCTGTTCTTATTTATATGTATGACAAAAATGAATAAGTATTAATTTACAATTCAATTTAGTTTTGAAAAATATGAACTCCCATGTAACCTCCATCCTAGTGAAGATATATAAGCAGTAGCCTAACCCCAGAAAGTCCCCTAGTCCTCCTTCTAGTCAGACCCTTCTACTCTGAGACAAAATCTGTTCTCATTTCAATCACCAATAAGTTGGTTTTACCTGCTTCAGAACTTCACAAAACACATTCATTTAATTTTTACTCTTCAATGTTTCACTTTTATGCTCCATTTAAACAAATTTGTTGTAAGTACAATTTGGTGAGTTTTGCCAAAAAGTATTCACCCCCAACCAGGATACAGAATGTTGCCATCACTCAAAAAGTTACATCTTTCCATTTCTCAACAATTCTGACATTCATCTATAGTGTTGTATTAGTAGTTTCTTTGTCTTTTTGTTGCTGAGTAAGTGTTTATTGTATGAATATGCCATTCACCTAGCGATGGATATTTGGGTTGTTTTTACTTTTTTGCTATTTTGTATAAAGCTGTTAAGAATTTCTTGTTTGAATCACTTTGTGGATATGTGTTTTTCTTTCAAGTAAATTCTCCAAGATCTAGTTATTGGGTGATAAAGTGAGTATATCTTTAACTTTATGAGGAAATGGAAAAACAGTTTTCCAAAGTGATTATATTATTTTCCACTCCCATCAGCAAGGCATGAGAGTTCACTACTGTTATCTTGTCAACCTGGTTATATCCAACCCTTTATAGTCTCTTCTATTAGGGTGACATCTAATTTTGGTTTTAATTTGCATTTCCTGATGACTAATGTTGAATACACGTTTGTGTGATTATTGGCCATTTATAGAACTTATGCAAACTGCCTGTTTCAACTCTCATCCATTTTTTAATTGGATATTTTCCCCTTTATTATTGATTTATGGCAATTATTTCTGGGTATAAATCCTTTGCCAGAAAAATATATTACAAATATTTGTAAGCCTTTCAGGCTTGCCTTTTTATTTGCCCCTTCTTATAAGGGTACTAGTACCATCATGAGGACCCTACCTTCGTGACCTCATCTAACCCTACTTACCTCCCAAAAGCCCCATTCTTTTTTTAATTTTTTTAAAAAATTTATTTGACAGAGATCACAAGTAGGCAGAGAGGCAGGCAGAGAGAGAGGAAGGAAAGCAGGCTCCCTGCTGAGCAGAGAGCCGGATATGGGACTTGATCCCAGGACCCTGAGATCATGACCTGAGCCGAAGGCAGCGGCTTAACCCACTGAGCCACCCAGGCGCCCCTCTCAGGAACTTCTTAAAGAGGACCAAAAAAATCACTTTATGAGGGTTGCATGTATAAGTATGCATACTCCATATGCATAGCCTCCAAGAGATACTCATAAACAAATAAAATGAGATTCCAACTAAATAAAATATTATATCATGTCTAAAGAAACTGTATCAATTAAAGAGAAGATTTTTCATTTGTGGCTTAAAATACAAGCCATCAAAATGTTGGCAAGGCCTATCCAGTTGTCATCTAGGGGAAGGGAATCCTATGCTAGGGATATTCAGTACCCCAGTCTCATTGGCAAGATCATTCCCGTCTCAGCTGGGTGTCATAATTACCTGCATTAATCTCTCTTCCCTTATTTTGATATCATGTCTGACAAGCATCCATCTGAGTAGAAATTGGCCCTTGACTACATCTGAATGTGTGGTTCTGCCACTCCCCAGGAGAGGCAAATTTCTCATTGTAAATCAATTAAACAACAGCATGACTTTATGTATTCATCATTTCAGCTTTTGGGAACCTTCTTGAAAGATGAAGCTCTTCTCAGTTTGCTAATAAAATCAAGCATCTAACTTTTGGGGGTGGGGAGCAAGAAACCATAGTAAATGTGAAGAGTGCTAATCTGTGAAATGTGATAGAAATCACCAGCCCTTCCTGGTAACATTCAGAGATTGCTCCTGATTGTGTGTATCTTTTATTTCCCATTTTAAGTTGGTGCATAGTACAACCTGATTTGTTTATGATCCTGATAATAACAGTCCTGAGATTACTTGAGTTATTTGTAGAATGACAATAAAAACTCATTTTTCTATTTAGTAATGGCTGAAAACTAAGAATAGAAGCTATAAAAAATAGATCATACTAATTGTTTCAAAACTTGACCAGATCCATTGGAAGTTAGATTACTTTGTTGTGTGTGTGTGTGTGTGCGCACATATGTGTGTGCGCACACACACACACACATATGCATAAAACATCATTTCTTTACATTTTTATTTCTTTAGAATACTTTAACAATTTCTAAGTCATTCATAATCTTACTATGTTTCATAACCATTTTTGAAGATTATTCCCACTCAAAAGTTATTATAAGTCACCTTGCAAATTTTTGTGTGTTTATTTTATTTTTATTTATTTATTTACTTATTGTTTATCCAAATGATCCAAATGTTTATTTTCAACTTCAGTCAACATTCCTTATATTTTAGACCTTTCTTGGATCATTTCCTTCTTTCTTTCTTTCTTTTTTTTTTTTTTAAATAAACATATAATGTACTTTTATCCTCAGGGGTACAGTTTGTGAATCTCCAGGTTTACACATTTCACAGCACTCATCATAGCACTTACCTCACCTTGCAAATTTTAAGTATAATTTGTGGGGGATTTAAGGAGGAGTATAGTCTAAACATAGATTTCTGAACTGTTTCTCTATTAGGAGAAGTTCAACGCCAAAGTGCCTTTCCAGAATCTTTCAGGCGATGGGTTTGGCCAGGAGGTCTATGGAGCATCAGCAGAGAGGTGTCCTGCCTGCTTCATGTAAGTTCTTATCATTCAGTTAAGTCCATGTCTTTGCTTATGGGTCACAAACTAACCAGGTTGACCCATCCTGCTGCAATGAAACTTCTTATCTCGGTGTTGTTGTTGTTGTTTTGTTTTTGTTTTATCATACACATCAACCACCTTCTATATTTCAGATGGCCCTATATAGGAAAAAACCATTTCAATTTGCAGGTTTTGAAAGGCTCAGACATGTACTCAAACATTTAATAAAAAGTAAAGTTGTTTTTCCAAATGTAAGCTCAAACAACCTAAACAGTGCCTTGTCTTTTTAGTACAAAGGGCTTGGTAATAGTCATTCTTGTACCATCAGTATTTAACACAGTGAGAGATGGTAGTTGGATTAGACTCACAGTAGTTTGAATTCAATAATCAAAATCAGTTCGTTCACTTAAATAACAATGGTGAGGATTTTCCTCCCATTATTGCGTTTACCATCAGAAAAATAACTGGGTTTCTGGTATTCTCTAATCCCTTCTTTAAGTGTTTTACCTATAAGCCTAGTGATTTATTTCATATTTACTGACCAAGTACTAGATGCAAGAATTAAAGTGACATGTGAGTCAACTGGGAATCAAACATACATCACAAGCTTATTTTTAATTTAGACATGTGTAGGTAACATCCTGTCCATTTCTACCTCTTAGCACTTACAGATACGTGTATGTTATCTCCTACTTTTCATCTTATAAGAGAATGAAATTATAATAATCATTTAACTACTTGGTTCACTAGAAATACTAATACAATTTAGTATTTCTGAGCTAATTAGAGTGTCATTTGGGAGAAAATTTAATTTTGCATTTCTCCTTGACTTTAAAAAAGGTTAAGGTGTATCTGTCCTATCTTTGAAGTACTTTAATTCTTTCTGTTCTCAGAAATGAAGTAGAGAATTGTTGATATTTTCCTTGAAAAAAAAATTCAACTCAATTAACAAACATGAATTAAAAAGTAAATATTTTTTTTTTTTTAATTTTTTATTTTTTATAAACATATATTTTTATCCCCAGGGGTACAGGTCTGTGAATCACCAGGTTTACACACTTCACAGCACTCACCAAATCACATACCCTCCCCAATGTCCATAATCCCACCCCCTTCTCCCAAACCCCCTCCCCCCGGCAACCCTCAGTTTGTTGTGAGATTAAGAGTCACTTATGGTTTGTCTCCCTCCCAATCCCATCTTGTTTCATTGATTCTTCTACCCACTTAAGCCTCCATGTTGCATCACCACTTCCTCATATCAGGGAGATCATATGATAGTTGTCTTTCTCTGCTTGCGTCTTGCCATTTGCAACAACATGGATGGAACTAGAGCGTATCATGCTTAAAAAGTAAATATTAATTCCTTATTAATCTCTCTATTCTTTGCTCTGAAATATGAAAAATCTCTCCAAATGGAAATCTATACTCTCTCCCAACTGCCTTTAAAAGTTCTGTTTATACTTCAAAATGGTTCAAAACTACTCCACTTCTGAAATAGTATTCTAACTCTCCTTATTTAAAGTCAATTTATCTGTCTACCTATTAACTTACTTATTTACCTACCACACTAAAAAGAAATGTTCTCTTAGGCAGAAGTGCAAAACAGAAGAAATGTATATCCACAGAAGCCGAGACAAGAAAATGTTTCCAGGAAAGAATAGTCAATTGGGTCTAATAGTGCTGGGATTTGGAATAGAAGGTCATCATTTAATGACCATGATTTGGCAAAATGGAAGTTATTAGTGACCTTGGAAAGAGCAATTTCAGAATGAATTGAGAAAATAGTGATTAGAAGATCGATAGTCAGTGAGATTAGACAATTTCTTGGGTCTGTTGAAGCAACTTGAATCAGGAGAGGTTTTGTTTCTTTTCTGTTTCATTTTTTCCTTGTTTTCATAAAGGAGGGACTGAAATGAGCTCCTGTTTTGGATTATATGTAGGACCCTCATATGCATCATTCTGTGCAAAGAGCACATTGGACTGGACCTCAAAGGCACTGGTCGCACTTCTACTCTGCTATTACTTAACTCTGTCGTCTTATTCAGATACATTCCTTTAATCTCAGGGTCTCACATAAAATGATGGTGTTAACCTTTTATACTCAACATTCAGAGACTTCCACATTGATATCGTTTGTAGATTGACATATTACATGTGCCGATCCACATTCTCTGTCTCTTGTTTGACTAAATCTCAAAAGAATTTGAGACCCTTGCAGAAGTGAGGCAGGAAACCAGGTGAGAATGAAAGAGTTGAGAAAAAGCACTATATACAAAACCAATGTAAATAGTTATTTGAATGTTTTAATCTCATAAATACTAAAATTATTATTAGCAATTGATATTAATGTTATAATTACAGTACATGGCCTCATGATATCAGACAGATAATTGCTTCTGAAGCATGTATTTAGTTTAAAATAAAATAACCCACAAAAGCTTTGCTTAAACAGAACTAAGCTTTGTTATTAGTTTCTCTATTGCATTCCTACTTGTTGTTCATATTGCCTAGAATTCTCCTTTCCTGAGGCTTACCTCATATTCTGCATGTAAGTGTGCATTTAATTGGTATTTTATTTTTTTTAGGTAGTGTAACTTTGCCTGGAATACAGCTTTGATTTGACACTCACTCTATAAGAAACATGGCTTTACTGTGCAAATCAATGTCTTTGCCAGCTTTACTCACCTCACCCCCAAATGTGACTCAGACTTACGTCTGAAAATGTACTCATGCTGTGCTCATACTACTTTGTAATCAAAATTTCTTGACTAGGTACTTTAGACTTCTAATCAATAACTATTGCTCAAATTAATAATTAAATAGAACTTTGATAATAATAATTCTGTGTTCCTATAATTTCACAGTCCTATAACAATCAGTTCTGTTTTAGTTGCGCATAGTAAAGTAATGTGGATTCCAAAGAAAGTAGGCTCTGCTGGGTTGATTTATGTGTGGGGGACAAGGACTTTTACAACTGTACATTCAAACAGTTTTAATGTATACACTCTTCATTATAGGGTAAGTTGAACTGGCATTCTCATTTTAGAGCAAATTGTTACAAAATGTGACCATAATGAACAGCCTAAGTTACTATGATTTTTATTGGAAAAGGTGAGAAAAAGGATGAGTTTTTAGCCTTGTATATTTCACCTTAAGTAAAGTTTAATTTTTCTTTAGAGGTAACATTTTCTCTTTTTTGAAAATTTTAACTTGATAAAAAATTAATTACGTGGCAATTATACAAAATAATAATGATCTACATTTTTACTTGATTTTATTTTGTTTTCAATAACCAACATGAAATAACATTATGTTATTACTTATTATGTGCTAGATATATGACTTGTTTCTAAAACCTACTTTTTAACCATAGCACTACTTCAAGTCCTATATTTATAGCTATATATTTATAATCTTTTCCATGATAAGCACATTCATATTATTTTACTTAAGGTATATTTTATATATTTATATTATAATATGTATATTTATAAGCATGTATTTGAAAATAGTTATAATCATAATGTAACACAATATAATATAAGGTATCAGAGTTGTTTTTCCTCTCAAGATTTACCAAGTAATTTCAGATTTTTTAAGATTTTAAAGAAGAACTAATATTTTTAGGCATTTATAGCCCTTCTGTTTTTTCTGTTGTAAACAATATTACAGAATCTTCCCAAAATTTGGCTTTAATTTTCTTAGGATAGTTTTCAAGTAAATTTCTAGGTCAAAGGATATGAACATCTTTAAGGCTCCTAAATGCAGATGGCGAATTATTCCTCCCAAAGGATGAACAGTTGGCTCTGCAACAGACAGTGTATGAATCCCTTTAAGTTGTACTATGGTCACTACGATATATTGACTATGGTCAATATATTATTATTACTTTTAAAATCTGTAGTAGTAACTAAAGCATGTTGTATTACTTGCATTAATTGACATATCTTTGATTACTAATGTAACTAATTTTTTCCTAAATATAAACCATCTATTGTCCTTAATATAAAAATTAGAGATTCATAATCCTTGTCTATTATTCTTTTTATGTTTTTAATGTCTTCTTTATTGATTTAGTGAGGTCTTTATATACAAAAGCCATTTGATGAACTGTCCTTTCAAAATGCTATGAGAGAACTATTAGACTGGGCTATTACTTTTAATGAATGGAAGTTATTCTGAGATGGTATACAAACACCATGAGAAAATTCTCTCAGTTTCAGAAATAAAAGTTATTCAGCTTCTTAATGGTTGGTGTATTATTAGCCATTGGACATGGATATGAGGGTGGTTTTGTTCCTCTTATTTCTTTAAGAATCTAAGAGTTGAACTTACAGACTACCATTAGTTATTATATTAGAATACTTTGGTACTTCTAATCGCATTTTTAGTTTGATCACATATTCCATTAATTTCAACTTTTTAATAATTACTAATCAGTACCTTTTGTGATAGTGAACATATGTCTGTAAGCCCTCTCAAATCTGTTTTTGAAAGAATAAATTAAATAAAATAAACACACTAATAAGTGTTTTCATTAACTATTGTTGAAGGGTTTCTTTTTTTTCATTTTAATCTTCAAAGAGTCTTATATGCTATGTAATCAAATTAATCGAGTTTTCCTCCCTGACACTTACATTCCTTTTTAATCTTAAGGAGTATGTTAAAGTAAATGTGACCCTAAAGGCTTAGTGTACATAGATGAAGAGATGAGGAAATGGGGACTGGGACTGAGATTTTCCCATTCTCTACCACCTTTCTACTTGTGACAATGGATTATGACACTCTTGGACTCTACCCTGTGTAAATGAATATTGCCTTAAGACATTGTAATTTGGCAGTTATGAAAACTTTCACCACAAGTAATGGAATTCACTCAACCATTATCAGTCTAAACAAATACATTTAAACAAATGTAAATACACAAATACACATAAAATAAGTGTAAATGTGGATGTTTTACATAATCATAGATTTTCTTGCCTTTCCCTCATGCTGCAAGATGGTTGCCACCTTCCTGAGTATGAAACCTATACTCCAGATAGCAATAAGCTGAGAGATACAGTAGCACCAGTGGACCTTCCCTCAGATCTTGATGGATGGAATTCTGTTGCATGACTATCTTGAGCCAAAATGGGAATGCCAATGAGTGTTGAGAATTATTTAATATTTGTATGTAAAGCCACTTTCTAAATTTTAAGTTAATTATTTCTTCTCAATCAGATTATAAACTTTTTAAAATTGGTTCTATTCCCTTTTTTTCCTTATAAGAATATTAAGCAAAATCATAACATTAATATTTTAAAATTATTATGTAAATTTCAGGATAAAAGTAGATACATTGTTATTTCTTAATAAGTGTACATTTATATGAGCAGACATAACCTTTTCATAAAATTTAATGTAGCCGCCTTAGCAATCTGTATTCTAGTCACAAAGGTATTTTCCTAAACATTTACTCAATAGATGAGAATGGAGGTGTGCCCAGGTCCCAAACAAAGCTAAATATTTTAGAACTGTGTTGTAAATTAGATGCCTGGTTCTATTAGTTTATATTACTGAGTAACAAATCATACAATTTAGTAGCTTAACACAACACAAATTTATTATCTCACAGTTACAGTGGGCCTGGAGTCTGGGTATGGAATATCTGGCTCTTTGGCTCAGGACCTCCACCAGGCTGAAACCAAAGAGTTGGCTGGGGATCCAGTCTCATCTGAGGTATAAAGAGTGCTTCCCCATTTATTGGTTGTTGGCAGAGTTCAGTTTCTTACGTTATGACACTAAGGTCCCAGTTTTCTTGCTTTTTGTTAGCCCGAAACCACTCTTAGTTCTTAGAGGCCATCCTCAGAGCCTTGCCACATGACCATCTCTATTGGCAGTTTGCAGTATAACTGTTTGCTTCTTCAAGGCCAGAAGGAGATCTCTGCTTTTTTTTTTTTTTTTTTTTTAAGATTTTATTTATTTATTTGACAGAGATCACAAGTAGGCAGAGAGAAAAGAGGAAGCAGGCTTCCCACTGAGCAGAGAGCCCGATGTGGGGCTCAATCCCAGGACTCTGGGATCATGACCTGAGCTGAAGGCAGAGGCTTAACCCATTGAGCCACCCAGGCACTCCCAGAAGGAGAAATCTACTGCATTGAATTTGCTCTAATCTGGAATCCCTCAGTTGCTTCTAAGGGCTTAAGGGCTCACCTGATTAAGTCAGGCTCACTCAGGACAATCTCCCTTTTGATTAAAGTAATGTCAAAGACCATTAAGGGCCTTAATTACTTCTGAAGAATCCATGAGTTTTTGCCATATAGCATAACCTAATCACAGGAGTGGCATCCTATCCTATTCAGTCTCACCCAAACCCAAGGGGAGTGGGTTATATGGCACATGTACACTAAAGTGCTATAATTATAATCATAGGGACCTTCTTTTTTATATATATATGTTAACATATAATGTATTAATTGCCCCAGGGGTACCGGTATGTGAATCATCAGGCTTACACATTTCACAGCACTCACCATAGCACATACCCTCCCCAAAGTCCATCACCCACCCTATCCTCTACTCCTTCTACTCCTCAACCCCCTAGCAAACCTCAGTTTGTTTCATGAGATGAAGAGTCTCTTATGGTTTGTCTCCCTCCTAAATCCCATCTTGTTTCATTTTTTCCCTCCCTACCCCCAACAACCCTCATGGGGACCCTCTTGGAATTCAGTTTGAAGCACAGAATTCCAACTTTAGTGTTATTTTTAATATTTTCAAGAACTAGTCATGAAGCATAGAATTATAAAAAGTTAAAAAAAAAAAAACCCAAAACAAAGCAAAAAACAAAAACAGCCCAGCAAGCATATCTGAGGATCTAGAGAAGCCTCTCAGGTGATTGAATGGTTTATTTGGACATGAAATGTTTTTAATGTAAGTATTATAGGATCAACTGTTAAAACCAGGCAGACTCCCTTGACGGTGTTCTTAACCACTATACACCACCCCCCACTCCATGACATGTAAAACTTAGTATGGTCCCTGTCATATAGAAATTTCTCAGTAAATATTACTTCAGATGGTCTATTTACTGATGGTTTTGTTAAAATGTGTCTTCTTTTTGGCACCACTGCATGGTTTTGAAGGTTGGATGACTAGCATTTTGTTAATAGAATGATTAAGTATAAGCTGTGCAGTGTCACTGAAAATGGGCTATGTCGTTGAAAATGAACTACAGAATGGTTTGACTTCTTGTCCTTCAAAGAGTGGCAAGAGAAATTGAACTGATTGCAAATTGACTAGAATTGAAACAATTTTATGTGGAAAAAATGATTTTATTCAGAGAATTCTTGTGAATTATTCCTTTATATCATTTTTAGGGCATTATACTGTTGTAGCAATCACATGTATTTTTTGGAATCTCCTCCACTCTTACGAACTTTCATTATCTGACACCCATTTCATCAGTTAAAATGAGGTAGAAACACAAAATCGGGATTTGGGGAAAAAAATATCTAACTGGTGAGTTGATATATATGTTCTCAAAAGCACCTATACAGAAAGAAAAAGAACCAGCTTATTATTTATAATGGAGAAAGCCATAACGTTAGAGTTCATTCTAATTCTACCCCGACTCTGAGAAATTAGATATATTTGACCTTTTGAAAAATTGGAGAAAAAATGATCTCTGAACCTCATTATATTACTAATGTCCTGGTAATACCATGTGAAATATTTTAAAGGATAATTTCTAAATTTACTTAAAGGTATGAAATGTATTAAAATTTTTGTTCTGAATTTTATGTTGATTTTTAGGTACATTGGATTTTTGTTGTTTTTTAGATGCACAAATGTGATAAAAATTATGTTTCCATTCTTTAATTTGATGAGATTTAGGTTAAAGAACTATATTTGTACCATATCACTATGTGTATTTTTAAAATATAATGAGTAAAATCAAAGAACAGGATTAGGGAAAAATGGAAGCATATTCAATCAAACTTTTTCTTGTCAGTAGCTTTTTACCTCATTAGTTCGTTTACATATCCATTGAAAGACCTACTAAAGGGAGGGTAAAGTAGTTCAGATTGAGTTCAGATTAAGTGTTGAATAGATAAGATATCCTACATTTGTAGAATGTTATCTACTTCTCTGAGGCCACAAATTCTTCTATTTTACTTAATTTTTGAAACCAAACTAAGATTGTTTTTAGATATTGAACATTACACAAAAATCTTTTGCTTTCGTCAACTAAATTTTTAAATATTTACATTTTATATTTAACTTTATTTTTGTTTCAAATTTCAGTAATTGTACCATTCCAAATTAGAAAAAACAAATGCTTGTTGGTTTATATACTTAATTCCAGGACTCTAGAAAAAATAAATACCTCGTATACTATCTCTCTGATGGTTATAGAGAGAAAACTTTTCTTCCTGTCACTGATATTTCAGTTAGAAATATGATATTCAGAAGGAGTTCAATTTCGGATTTGTTTTTCCTCTTAATTTTGTCATTATTTTAAATTATGGAGCAACTGAGATGCATATGGAGAACATAGAGGTAGGGATATTCTTAAACTCCAGAAAACTTTCAGATTTGCTTACTTTGACCTTCCCAGGGTATGCTTCTTTTTTCAACTATGATTTCTTCTGACACCTTTACACTTTAATGTTTTTTGTCAAACCCTTTGCAAACCAATAGTGATATCTATCAGATGACTTGAGTTAGAAACCTTTAATTCTATTCCTACTACAGTCTCTGACTCTTTGAATGACCCTGAAAAATTAATATTCCTCCTACTATCTCTACTATCTGTGTTTTATCCAGCAATAAAACACACATACACACACACACTCCCCATACAACTCACTCAGAGGTATGTTCTGAAGCTTGATTATAATTATGATTCATAATAAAGTCTACTGAGATATTTCAAGAAAAGTCATTGTACACAAATTATTATTATAAAATTCTCTTGAGTCTTCATTTGTAGGTTATTTTGTACAGACTTCAACAGAATTATATTTCAGTTGTGCCTGTGGGGTCTCTGATGTTTTTCTGTCAACTAAAACTTTAATTCTCCATAATAAATGTTTACTAAGCCATAGCTTCCTTGAAGAAAAAAAAAATGGATCAATTCAAAATTGTTAAGTAACATACATGAATTTTAAATTACCTTCCCTTTACAACCAGGTTGAGATGAGTTTAAATTTAAAGTATTAAGATATCTGAGACTGCATAAATTATCTCATTCAAACCACCATACTATTTAACATTTTGATGGGGTATTAAAAAAGTTACTCAAAGTCACTCAGCTGTATGTTTTCCTATTTCTGGTTATGCAGTTTGAATTATAGAGTACAGTCTAGTATCTAAACCCCTGGCTTCTAGTGTGAGATTGTCTGTAGCCAGATCTTTGCTTTATCACATGTAAGCTGTATGGACTTTGAACAACTACATATTTCAACGTCCCCATTTATTAAATGGAGATACTAATAGAATGGGTGTTACATAGATGAGATAATACATATTCATGTTCGGCACAAACGAAGTACTCAACAAATGTCAGCCTTTCCTATAGAACTAGTCATGGCTTTATTCCTACATACCAGTGATCTTTTTTGATTAAAGTTAGAGTTTTCTTCAGAGGAGTGAGAATTTTCATTTAGGTTTCCTCTATGTTTATGATATGGTTTGTTCCCATGTCATAATTTTTATTCTGTTTAATGTTTAAACTTTTTCCTTAGAGTCTTCATTCATTCCATGATCTCAAATTTCATATTTATGAATATAAATTATACTATTAAATCTGAAACTGTCATCTAGACATTTGTTAATAAATAACAGATATAAAATAATTAGTATTTATTGAGCATGTATTATGTGCAAGGACTACTTCCAGGTACTTTACATTAATTATTTTGTTTAATTCTCAAAATAACAATGCTAGTTAGTATTATTATCATTAGTCCCATTTATAAGTGAGAAAACTAAGGCTAATCAAGATTGGCCAAGACCACTTTGGTCTTATGGTACAGACCAGAAATTTATCTCATATTATCCAGCAATAAAGCCCATACTCAGAATCTCTACATTCTACCTTCTTAAAGATTTTTTTTTTAAAGATTTTATTTATTTATTTGACAGATAGATCACAAGTAGGCAGAGAGGCAGGCAGAGAGAGGAAGGGAAGCAGACTCCCTGCTGGGCAGAGAGCCCGATGCGGGGCTCAGTCCCAGGACCCTGAGATCACGACCTGAGCCGAAGGCAGAGGCTTAACCTACTGAGCCACCCAGACGCCCGCTACCTTTAATAAGATTTTTTAAAAGATTTTATTTCTTTATTTGAGAGAGAGAGAGGGCATGAGAGGTGGGAGGGTCAGAGAGAGAGGCAGACTCCCTGCTGAGCAGGGAGTTTGATGTAGGACTCTATCCTGAGACTCCAGCATCATGACCTGAGCCAAAGGCTGTTGCTTAACCACCTGAGGCACCCAGGCACCCATCTACCTTTTTATATTTCAACTAAGTGTCTCTCTATTACTTTAAAATATATAAAAACTTTTTTTTCCTTCCCAAACTGACCTCTTTCTAACATACATATTTCTAATATTACTGTAATTACTCCTACTTAGAATTTATGACTCTCTCCTGTAACTTCTTTCTCTTTCATTTGTCTCCAATAGCTTCTGTTCTCCGTTAGTAGTATTTCCAGCTCTAAAATAAGTTCCCTTGAGTTGCGCATTACCCTCTACCCCTGTGTGATTATCACTGCCACTACCCTGGACTAGGCCTTCCTTAATACACATCAGGATTACAACCTTAAACCCCTAGTTATCTCCTCCAACTTCAACTTTTCCAGATTATACTTTCAACTTGCCATTTATTAGCTATGTGAACTTGACAAGTTACTTTGTCTTCCAGTGACTCAATTTTAAACTGTGGATAATAATATCTATCTCCTAGAGGTGATCCGGACTTCAGAACCTAACACTGATGGATTTACATAATTTGACCTAACTATAATTTGGTCTAACCCATTATAGTTCCCCAAACAATCTATTTTAGCAGGACTGGTTGGCTTTTTATCTTCTGATCTTTATAGTCAACCTAGTTCACTCAATCTAGAATGTCTGTCTTTTTCCTTCTTAGTATCTAGTATTTATGAGTGCTTTAAGTACCAGCTTGAGCTCTTTCTCAAGGTCACTAATTTTTCCCCCTCTAAAAAGCTACAGGGTGATTTTCCCTTCTTTGGTATCACTTATTTTGACCCTTAAATGGGTATGAGTCTGATGAGTGCTCCTTGTTTCACACTTTCTCATTTAAATTTGCATCTTGCCTTTATGCCCCATAGAACCTAATTTAATGCTTCGTATACAGAGGGAAGTTGGCATTTAGGAAGCACTTGTTGATTCATCTTGACTCTAAGATCAATTTCCTGCTATCCAGTTTATTCCTACTGGGTTTATAATGGAACCCAATGGAAGTTATCATTTTTCTCCACCTATCATTCCTCCAGTTTCTCATTGTGTTGGCATCATGAAGTCTGGATGGGAAATATCTCATCTCTACCTACAAGAAAAGTTATGTTTTCAAAGACTAATTAAAATTATTATATTTTCATTGCCTGTAGTGATTGGGTGAATCAATGAATCAGTATATTGGGCTAAAGCTACTCAGTGCATGGCCATCACCTGGATTTCATAAGTGTAAACCCAGGTCTTTTGCGTATGATTTAGATCATGGTTTTCAAACTTGGCATACATGAGAATCATCTGGCAGGTCTGTTAAGAATACAGATTTCTGGGGCATCTGTGTGGCTCAGTGGTTTAAGCCTCTGCCTTCAGCTCAGGTCATGATCTCAGGGTTCTGGGATCGAGCCCCACATCGGGCTCTCTGCTCAGCGGGGAGCCTGCTTCCCCCTTTCTCTCTGCCTGCCTCTCTGCCTACTTGTGATCTCTCTCTGTCTATCAAATAAATAAATAAAAATCTTAAAAAAAAATACAGATTTCTGTGCCTCACTCCCAGAATTTCTGAGGTACTAGGTAGCACCCAATTATTACTCTACTGGTTGGAAAAAGACAATACTTTGAGAACCATCATTATGACCTTGTTACTCAAAGTGTGGTCCATGCAACAGCAACTTTGGATCTGATCTGGGAGCTTATTAGAAAGGCAGGATTTTGAACTTGAGGACTTACTATATCTAATTTTCAATTTTACAAAATTTCCACCCAGGAGATTCACATGCATATTAAATTTGAGAAGCAAGGGTTTAGCAACAGACACTTATTCTCCCTCTGGCTGTTCAAGAAGCAAACTGGTTGTTGTTGCCAGTAATCCTGTGATCATAAGTGGAGGAAACTTTAAAATGAGCCCTGCGACAGAGAAGGTGGAATGGAGATAAGGGAAACACTGCATTTTTAATGGAATTGTTAATCTGCGTTCACTGTTGTCCTAAGTATGAATTTTATTTTATACTGTTTTTTGTTCTTGAACCAAAATTTCCTTTATCATGAAGGTCATTTTAGTTTTTTTAAAAGATATTATTTATTTATTTGACAGAAAGAGAGAGAGAGATCACAAGTAGGTAGAGCAGCAGGCAAGAGAGAAGGGGAAGCAGGCTCCCTGCTGAGCAGAGAGCCCAATGCTGGGCTCCATCCCAGGACCCTGAGATCATGACCTGAGCTGAAGATAGAGGCTTAACCCACTGAGCCACCTAGGTGCCCCTAAGGTCATTTTAAATTAGAAAATCTATTTCTTACATAGTAACTATGCTAGTCTTTGGCAGGAAAAGTATATTGCCTTGGATTAGTAAAATATCATATTATTTTAAAATATTAAATATTATTTTAAAATATTTAAATATTATTTTAAAAATTCTAAATTTATTTTTCAATAAATTGGTATATTAACAGTATAGTATGTAGTAGTAGTAATTCATGTTATTTTTTAGAAGTTAAAGTTGCGTGCACGTAGGTGGCTCAATCTGTTAAGTAGCTGCCTTTGGTTTAGGTCATAATCCTGATGTCCCGAGATTGAGCCCCAAATCAGGCTCCCTGCTCAGCAGGAAGCCTGCTTCTCTCTCTCCCTCTGCCTCTCTCCCTACTTGTGTTCCTCTTTCCCTCTCTCTCAAATAAATCAATAAAATCTTTAAAAAGTTAAAAGAAATAAAAGTTAAAGTGGCAATAAGGGAGGGGTACATTTGAGGGTAATTTCCCTAGGCAATTGGGCAAGAGTTGAAGAAACATAGGGAAGGAGTAGATTATAGACAAAGAAACTGTTGGACGTGAATGTCCCTAATTTTAGACCATACGCACAGTTGCACATGTCACCTTAGAGAAAGAAAAATGATAATAAAACATTCATAGCCATTCTTTGAGTAGTTATCACATGCCATTGTGGTAAGTGTTCTTGTATTTCATCTCATCTAATTCTCTTTATACCAGACAGTGTTGAAAACAACCCTGTGTGGTATAGCCTACACTCCTATTTTGTTTATCAGGAAACAGACATTATGAGAGATTAAATATCTTGACTAAAGTGACACAACTAGAAGGGTATAAGGCTGTATATCGCATATAAGTCTTCTCACTACATAGAGTCGGTTATTATCCACAAAATAAGAATGAAGGTGAGGAGTTGAAAAGATGTAACCTTTTTTTCCTGGGAGGTATTGTTTTAGGAGAGTGATAAAGTCAGTGTAAGCTAGTTAGTTGACTGTATGTTTGAATTTTAGGAATATTAATTATAAACATATTTTTCATTATTTTTAAAGTCACTAGCCTACGAATCTGATGACTTAACTTTTTCATATATAAACAATAGCAGCCCCAATAAATCTATGAATGGTCACAACAACAATAAAACACTAAATAATAATGTTTAAGTAATATCTTATTTACCTATAAAACTGTATGATTTATTTAATGTTAAAATATGCAGTAATCAACACGGACTCTGAATTAACAAAATTAAAATAGTTATTCTCTAATTGACATATAAAAATTATGATAAAACTAGTATTTTAAGTATTTATGAACTTCCATATGTGTTTAATTACTATTAGCATTAACAAAGAAAAAGAAATATTATCATTCTTCAACTGGCATTTGGAAGGAGAAATAAAAGCCATTCCTTAGAAAGTCTACATTCTCTAGAAAGTCTTCTTTGTGTTGGTTATACTTCTCAGGGCAGAATCTTTCCTTAGTAGAACTACAGTAACTTTTATATTATTTACAAAAATGATTTTGTGTGAATTGTATTCTATAGCATCACCAATTTTACATATTTCCTTTTTAAGTGAGAAAATGCAGCTTTAGGGAGAAAAGGAACTATAAAATAAATATTTACTTGATCTACAATTAGTAGCATGGTAATTTGAGAACAAGAAATACAGCTATAGGCACAAAACCTATTTCATATGCATACAAGGTATTCATGAGCAGTTCTCTATTAGAATGATTACAAAATAGATATTTTTTTGCCTGTTTTCTGCCAGTCTTAGCCTGTCGGTAATCAGTATTGTGATCAGCGTAGTGGTTGGCCGGTCCTCATTGTTATTACTGTGATTGCATAGTAATAGCCATCAGAGAATTTGAAAAAATAAAGATTTAGTATTCAAGAGACCTGGAAGTAATGTACCACACTAAGACCACACAAGGAGTTTGCAAGGGTCAGGGTGGCTGTGGTGGGGAGAGAGAAAGTACAGGGTCCTCGGGTTCTGCTTTTATTGAGGTCAAGGGTGGGGGCTTGGAATTTCATGAGCTTAGTCTTTATTGGTGAATTTAAAATATAAGAGTATGTATTTAAAGCTTTGGGAGGGGAAAAAGAAGCAATCTAAATGGTTAGTCATGGAAATCAAGCAAGATTTGTAAAACAAAGGAATCTCAGTGTCTGGAGGAGACCTGGCTCTTTATTTAGCCACGTGGCTAGCAAAGTGTTTATTCTTTGACGTGGCTACGGGGAGATCAGTGCTGAGGTAAGGTACTTGCATTACAAAGACAAAACAAAAACAAAACACTGTCAGGGCTTATGCTAGGTTGCAGAACATTTCAATATTATGTCAGAAAATATTTAATACAGTAAAAAAAAAAATTGTACTTTATTTAACTGGAAATTCTATTTCCAATGCAGTGTTTCCATTACTGTGAATAGAATGGTAATATTGCAAATCTTGCTCATACATTATGTAACAATCAGCAATAAACAGCATTTTCAAACACTAAAAATAAATGTGTAGCAATACTTCGTACTGATAGCTTTCACTACTTTTAGAATTTTTTTTAGGTTTTAATTTTGAAATAATTTCCATATTACAGAAGATTTATAGGAATAATACAAATGATTTTATGTACTCTTCATGAAAACTCAATTCACCAGTTACTAACATTTTGAGAGAATGTGTATATGCACATATATAGGTGTGTATATATGTCATTAATATTATTTTCAGAACCATTTCATGTTAAGTTGTTGACATCAAGTCCCTTTCCCATAAATGCTTTTGAATGCATTTTCCAAGAACAAAGATATTCTCTAATATAACCACAGTATCAATTCAGGAAATGTAACATGACATATAAATTGAACTTTCATCATATCAGATCATTCTAATGTCTTTTATAGGAATGTTATTTTCCTGGTCTAGGATGCAATCCAAGATAGCACATTGCATTTAACTGTCATTTACTGTTTAGTCAGATTGGGCACTTGGAGATGTTACTTCAGTTCTCTGAGTTTTAATTTACAGCTATGTACCTTTAGATAAAGTATCCAATTTTCCTAAACATCAACTTGTAAAGATGCTGTGAGAATTAAATGAGATACTACAATAAAAGTACTTTCTTTTAAAAGTAATTGGCATATAGTTGGTGCTTCAAAAATTATAGCTTAAAAAAAGATAAATAGCATAAGTTTAAGTAATAGTTATAAAATTTAGACTTTAGCCTAAATGTAGTGAAAGACAAACCACTTTCTTTTATCCATTTCTGAATGCATTTCAATAGGCCCAAAGCAGAAAGGTTAAAGTCACTTAGAAAATGAAGTATCTTACATAAAAACACTCTATTTCATTGAATGGTACAGTGCTTTATAGCACATGATTTAAGAACATATCTTACAACGGAAAGCAATAAAGTTGCACAGCTAGCATGAAGGGAGTCAAGGTTTCAAGACAGACTTTTATGTTATGAAAGAACATTCTTAATTGAAATACAAAAAGAGCGTTATTTTTGGATAAGAAGCAATTGCTTGAGACTATTCCCATAGGCAAAACATTACCTCATGTTATGTTTTGCTCAACAATTACCTCAGAAAAGTGATGGACAAAATAGCACTTCTACTGATAGAGACAGATCCTGGGGAATGCTTTGCCTCTGAGATCTTTCTCTTTTTGTCCTACATCTTCCTATCCCAACGTCTGTCCAACCATAGGTATAACCAATTGCCAGTCTTCCCGGAAGCATATAGTTCCTTGTCCAGGTCAGCTAGGGATTCCCTTCACTGAAAACCTTTACTGAGCCTATGATACTGTTATTTTATAGTAAGAAATATATATTTGGTCTTCCACCTTGTTCCTGGCATAGAGCTCCTAAAACCCTTAGAATTTCCTGGGATTGCAATGAAAAAAAGTATCTTGTTATGTTAATGAAGTGGCTTTGGAGTGGAGGCTCCTTGTAGGAGGAAACTATCAGGATATTAGAGGGTAGGAACTTTCTGTAATTGGCCCCTTCCCCAACCTTTGGGCCAGGAAGAGGGCTATAGGTTGAATCAATTGCTAATGGCCAATGATTTAGTCAATCATGTCTATATAATGAAACCTTAAAAAAAGCAAAAGGACAGAAGAACTTCTGGGTTGGGTGAATACATGGAGTGGTGGTAGAGTGGCTCCATACTCCTTCCCACACTCCTTGCCCAACGCATCTCTTTCTTCTGGTCATAAATTGTATTTTTTTTAAATTGTAAAATGGTAATCTAGTAAGTAAAATGTTCTTCTGACTTCTGAGAGCTGTCCTAGCAAATTAATGGAGTCTGAAGAGAAGGCTGTAACAATCTCTGATCTATGAGTCCTTCAGAAGTACAGGCTTGTGGCTGCATTGAAAGTGAGCGGGGATGGGGGCTGTAATCTAATGGTACTGAGTTATTTTACTGTGGAATCTGATGCAATCTCCCTATAGACTGTGTTGGAATTGAGTTGAATTCTCAGACACCTTGCTGTTTCCTTGAGAATTTCTTGGTGTTCTATGGGAAAACCCTCCCCCACCACATATGTGGGAATTGTGTCCAGGAACTCAAGAGTTCTGAAGAGTGGTTTTGGCCTTTGACCACAGTTTGTCTCACTGTACTATTTTATTAGGTCATATGTTTAAGGCTTTTCTCCACAGTAAGATTATTTTTTGTAAAAATTGCCTGGTTATTTCTTTTGTGTCATTCCACCATGCTCAGTTCTGCCAAAAGCACTTAAGAGTGCTAAAAAAGTATATGTGGAATTAGCATTTTTAATCTAACTTTGGGTTTTCAGTTTCATCATCTATCTGGGGTGTACAGCCCCCTCTTTTGTTCTCTACTTGCTGATACTGAGTTAAACTGGCTAGATCTGACTGCTCTTGGCCTTTAATGACTTGCTATCTCCAATTATTTTGAGACAGGTCTTTATCCACTTGTCCAAGTGCAAGGAGTAGAAAAAGGAGCAGAGAGCTAGGGAGAGCTATCTTGGCTGGCTTTAAGGTTCTATTTGTCTCTCATGTTTATTTTTTTCCTCTCTTCTCATCATGCATTATTATTATCCCCTCCTCACCTTGAGGCTCAAGCTATGGTATCTTTCATTTGTGGTCTTCCTTTCTTACATCTATCTGCAAACCTTCCCCAAAGCCTTTAAATACTCCTTCCCAAACCTGCCCTCATTTTTAAGTTTTTTAGACCTAACAATGACTAATTTTTCTATGTCATCAAGCTTTAAATATGCAGATATAGTCATACTTTAGAAAATTCCAAACTATTTTAATTTCTCATAAAGATAACCTGTAGCCTTAAGACTTCAGCAAAGAATGTTATTAATGAAATGAATAGATAAATCACAGACTGAGAGAAAATACTTATAAACATGTATCTGACCATGAGCCCATATCCAATGTTAGGGAAGAAGAATTTCCTCTGCCCTTCAAGGTCCTAGTTGGACTAAAAATCAAATAGGTGTGAGACAGATTAAAAGGAGAAAATCAAATTTAAAAGCGTGCCCATACGGGGAATCTACACAGACATGGAAATTCCAAGGGGAGGCAGCAAGATGCTTATGTGAGCTAAGAAGAGGGCTAGAGTCTGAGAATACAAAGGGGAAAAGACCATTAGCAACAAGATGAAAGTAGGTGATTGGATAACAAAAGTTGCCCTATTATGTGTAGACAAGTTTCTTAGGTAAAGGGGAATCTCCGTTAATAGCTCTCTTAATACAAGCAGGCAGTTGAGAGGAGATAAAGAACTTGTACAAAAAAATCTTGTAAAAAGACAATATTTGAATAGACCCTTCTAAAAGAATTTTTTAATGTCACATGAAAAAGTTTTTATTGGGGAAATGCAGATAAAAAGTACAATGAGGTATTGTGAAACACTCATTTGTTGAGTAAAATTGAAAATACTGACAATACAAAATATTGGCAAGGATGTGGAGGAAATGTAATTCTCATGTTGCTGGTAGGAGGATAAAATTGTCAAACCATTTTGGAAAATGGTTTGGCAGTTTCTTATAAAATGAATCATACAGCTACCCTATTATCTAATCCTTTCACTTCTTGGTATTTACCCAAGATTAGTGAAAATATACAACACAGAAAAATTATATATCACTATGTATATCATCATATCATATGTATATCATAAGCTATTATGTTAATAGCTCAATACTGGATATAACCCAGTATCTACCAATATAGGAGTAGATGAATTGTGGTATATGCATTAAATATGTAGTAATAATTTACATTATTCTGCATAATCACTAGCCCATACCCCTGGTTAATTTTGGGGATATTTGAGAAGATGGATAATTTTTTTAAAAGATTTTATTTATTTATTTGAGAAAGAGAGAGAGAGAGCACAAGAGCAGGGGTAGAGGGAGTAGGAGTGGAAGAAGTAGGCTTCCTGCTGAGCAGGGAGCCCTGGGATCAGGACCTGAGCCCTCAGCGGGAAGACAGATGTTTAACCATTGGACCACCCAGGCACCCCAAGAAAATGGATAAATTTTAAAGATTTAAGTTAAGTAAAGTTAAGTAAAGAAGTTAAGTAAAGAAGTGATTCAATTTACATAAAATAGGCAAAACTAACCCATGGTAATAGAAATCAGACTAGTGGCTGCTTCCATGGGCATAGTTTGACTGGAGAGTGGAATGAAGTTTCTGCATTGATAGAAATGACCTATGTGCTGATTAGAATATTGGTTATATAAATATAGGCATTTGTCAGACTCATACTACTGTATAAAGATCTGTACATCTTACAGTGTTTAAATTAACCTAAATAAAAAATACAACAGATACTTTGTTTAATATTCAAACAAATTTTCCCATAATTGTAATCCCTAAGGTTTAATATGTATATTAAAGTAAGCTTGAGATTCATAGAAAACATATTTTGGGACATTTAATTGGCCAGATAGCCTATCCCTTATTATGGGTATTAAATACCCAAAATAAATATTAAGGTATTAAAATACATTAAAGAAAAATGACTTAATGAAGATTTTAGAAAATAGAATCCCCTGGTTTTCTCTTTAGTTTCTGTCCTCCAACATAACACTTTATGGTGGAGAACTGGATCAACTGGAGGAAACATTATAACAATAGATAAGTAAGTGTTCTATTAAAACCTCTACACCATCTTGTATGATCTCTTTGTATATTTTCCTGGTGACCTCTGGGAATATACCTGTAGTCAATATCTATCTATCTATCTACCCCCCAGACCCAATTTTCTTCAGCTATTTTGTTCTCCGTATTTTGTCTTTTATTTATTATAAATACGTGGCCTCTTGATTTCTTTGAATTATCTTCCCACTTGTTCTTCATTAATTAGTTAAATAAATCTTTAACACATGGTTGTTTTATATCTGTTTATATGAGAATTATGTTTTTAAGATTTTCAAATTATAATTTGACAGCAGTAGGAGAGAGATTATAACTAGCTAGGGGAATGGAATTCTTGGGATCTTATCATTTGAAGACCATAAAACAAAATGTATCTTTACCCTTTGAGGAAAAAGATATGTTAAGACAGTGCCAAAGGATTAGGGAGATGTTTTGGGCATTGCTTAGAAGAACTGGACAGTTTGGAGTCAGAAAGGCTCAGACATTAGGGAAAATTAAACTTTGTAGGGAATCTGCATTTCTGAATCTGGTGAACCTCTGGGCAAAGTATTCTGTATATAACAAACCTATGTAGTTTTTAGTTACCAAAACTAATTAATTTTCTTTATTCTTTAAGACAATTTGAATTTTCAGTTTCTCATAAAAACAACCTAATGCTTACAAAACCATGTTCAATCTTCAATTGCCTTTGGAAATAGTCACTTTCTGGACAAGTACTGTCATTTCTGGGCATAGATTATACTGTGATGACAGATGTAACTTCCATGTGAAGATCCTGTTTAGTTGCTCTATAGTTAAATTTATTTTGTTTTGTGCATAAATTTAGAAGATTCCATGCCATTTTTAGTCATTTATCAAATAATTTTGAAGAAGTAATAATAGTATTATGTGGAGAAAATTATGTAACAAATAAGAGAAGAATGGAAATATTTTAATCAAATAACTATAAATGGAGAGTTAAAACAAGTAAAAGCCCACTTTAATACTAAAATAATTTATGATTTGTAAGTGAATAAATATAATAGATAGGAGGAACACTAAGTTGAAATTTGAAAATTCAAACTATTTTGTTCATAGTTAATTGAGAGAAAAGTATGTTTTGGTCTGAATTAATAGTTATTCTGCACCTTTTGGAAATCTTTACTTTTTTTTTTTTTAGGTCAGAAACTAGAAGGACTAGAACCAAGTAAATAAAATAAATAAATAAATAAATAAATAAAATAAAAGGATGATAGAATACACAAAGGATATTCATTCTGGGCCTTGATTTTTTAAGTGCTCACTATCTCAGTCATACAGGAAGGAGGCTGTGACATTAAGGACCAAAGCTGTTTTCAGTAGATTCTTAGAAAGATCACCTTGCTGAGATTATAATGCAGAGAGACCATGACAAACATAAAATTTCTTGAAGATACAGTTTCTGCGTTAAAAGGAAATTAAATGGTCTTTTTTATTTTTTGCAATGGACTAGGCTTTGTAGCCCTAACTTTGTTCCCTTACGATTTGAATGTTTACTTTTTTATAAAAGGAAACATATTTTAAAATGTTAAATTCTAAGATTTTGAATTTCCACTGAGTCTAATAGATTTGCCCCTTTCCCTCTTCTAAGTGTTAAATTTTCTCATACTTTAAAATATGAACCCAATAAAAGAAATGTGTTAGTAACAAACTAAAGTTAGCAAGGGTGTTACATAAAAGCCCTGGAACAATAAAAATATGCATATTGAATAATAAAGATATATAATTTTAACTTTGAAAAATATAAATCTTCTTAAAATGGGAACATTAGGTAAAATTCTAAAAGCCTCAGTATTGAAGTTAGCAGAATGTGGTATGTTTTGGGGAAAATGTCACAGTTTAAAAGACGTAGAAGCTAGTAATTTCATATTTGAAGAGAGAATTATAGGAAGAGTCTGGTCATATTTAAAGGATTGCAGGACATCATATCCATTTAATGGACATATTAGTGATTGGGAGATCACCAAAATGATGGTTCATTGAATGATTAGTGTGAAAGCACCACAAATCAGTGGACTAGCCAGACTTTAATTTTTTAAACAGGCTTTGAAGGCAATTAAAAATTTATCTTTTGATTGTAACTATATATCTTAAATAATATATGTACCTTAGAAGCAAGGATAAAATAGCTTTAAAAAGTTAATGGACTGATTAAAGTAAAAAAATAATTAATAATGATATTTATAACAACCATAGAATTAGAATATTTGATAAGAGTACCATAAAGGGTGAAGGAAAAATGGAAGCATGATGTTATGTTATCTTAACTACATGTAAAGTAGTATAATATTATATTAAGGGAGACTGTGATTGGCTACAAATATATTTTGTATGCATTATAGGAGTAATTTCAAGCTTAGCACTATTAATATTTTGAGCTGGGTAATTCTTTGTTGTTGGGTGCTGACCTATACATTGTGTAGGAAGTTTAACAGCTTCTCTACCCACTCACTGGATTCCAGTAGTACCTCCTTTAGCTGTGAAACTAAAAATGTCTTCAGGCATTACCAAGTGTCCCCTGGGGTAAAAATTATCCTCAACTGAAAACAACTGCCTTAGACATCTAGGAAAACAAGAAAGAAGTATAACAGTAAATCAATAGAAGTGATAAAATTAAATCTTTAACAAAATAACCAGCTAATCCAAGAGTGTATTATGTATTATGTTAAGTGAAATAAGTCAGTCAGAGAAAGACAAATACCACATGACCTCACTCACATTTGGAATTTAGAAAGAAAACAGATGAACATATAGGAAGAGGGAAAAGAAAAAGGAGGGAAACAAGCCATGAGAGACTCTTAATGATAGAGAATAAACTGAGGGTTGATGGACGGAGATGGGTAGAGGTATAAGCTAGATGGGTGATGAGTATTAAGGAGGACACTTGCTATGATGAGCACCAGGTATTGTATATAAGTGATGAATCATTGAATCCTACTCTAGAAACTAATATTGCATGGTATGTTACCTACCTAAAATTTAAATTATAAAAAATAATAACCAGCTAATCCAAAAGAAGGCAAAAAAGGAGAATAATACACTAGAGCAGATGAATTGAATAGAAAACAAAATGCCAGACAAAAATTCAATCATATTGATTACATTATGTTAAATACAAAATATGCATAAAGTTCAGTTAATAAGCTAAGAATCTAAGACCAGACTAAGGAAAAAGACCCAACTGTTCTTTCTCTATAGGAAACCATTTTAAATATAAGGTATAACAAATTAAAAGAATAGAAATGACATGTAATATAAACACTATTCAAAAGAAAACAAGTAGATATATTATTAGCCAAAGAAAACTTCAGATGAAATATATGGACAAAATTTGATAGAACTTAAACACAGATGACACTTGGGTGGCTAAGTCACTTACCTGATGTCGGCTCTTTTCATGCCCTCGGCTCAGGTCATGATCCCAGAGTCCTGGGATCAAGTCCCTCATCGGGCTCCCTGCTGAGTGGAAAGCTTGCTTCTCCCTCTGCTTGCTGCTTACCCTGCTTGTGCTCACTCTCTCTCTCTGTCAAATAAGTAAATAAAATCTTTAAAAATGCATTTTAAAAAAAAGAACTTAAACAAAGATGGACACATCCAAAATGATAGTTGAGAATTTCAATATTCCTCTCTCAACAATTGAAAGAGCAAGTAATCAGGAAGTGTATAGAAGATCTGAATGATACTGTTAGCATTTTAACCTGTTCGTATTTATGAAAAGCTACAACAAATGAGAGCAGAATACACATTTATTCAATTGCTCTGATTATATTTCTGCACCTTCTAGGCTATGATTATTCTTGGACTGAGCAGGTATCCATGGCTTGAGACAGCTGAATTAGAACAAGGAAAGTTGTGAAGGATGGCATGTGCCTTACGTGAAACACTTACCAGTGTGGGTGATAGGGCATGAAACTGTCCACAAACTGTCCACAAACTGTCCACCTAAAATCATAGGTAGACCAAGGGGAAATGACACAGCAAACCATAGATGTCTCCTAGAGTGTGAAATATCTTTCACCTGTTGTTCAGCTGAAGACTTCTGTATGATTCTCACAAGGTCACAACATAACTCCTATTTTGGGGATCCCAATCTAAAACACTATTCTCCTCAGACTCCAGGGCCACATTACAACTTTCATGAGCCAAAATCACTTTTGTCTTCATGGGCCTTTCCTCCATAAAAAAGTGTTAAATTATATTTTACAACTGCTTTGGTATAAAGACAAAGTAATGTTATATATTACAACATTTCCTTTGACCTAAAAGTTCAGTTTTTTTCTTCTGATTTTAAAAGGTGTTAAACATTTGGTGGGCTCCTAAAAATACTGTGGGTCCTGTAGACTGACTCTTGTCTCTGGTGAATAACTTGGCCCTGGTTGATTCAAGCACATAGTGGGACTAGAGGCAGGGGAAACATGTCAAGAAACTGCTGTCTCTTAGAGGTACTTAGTACCACAGGAATTTTTTTAAATTCCAAATCTCTTTTACATGCTGAATCTATGGAGTGTTTTGTAATGGCTCTGTTTTGGTTTATGACATTTGATATTCTCCTAGATTATTTTATTTGTATATATTCAAAAATTATTTACTAATTTGCCACTCCAAAATAGACAAAGTAGTGCTTAAAAAGGAAAAATAAAGTATGTTTTTATCATTATTCCAATACAGTTTACTTCTTGTCTTGAGTAAGTGACTATGCAAAGATTGTTAAATGTCACACATAAATCAAATAGATATTTGGAAAAATATACATGAAATATACTTTCTCAATTGCTAACTATGGAAAGATCTTGAATACATGTTACATTGTAATGAAATAAATATTTCATTTCATTTCAATAATTTCAATTTATTGAGTTGATTATTTCAATTGAAATAATTTCAATTTATTTCAATAAATGAAACAAATATTTATCAAATTTTAAAAATGTATGGACTGCCTTTCATAAGCAAAATTTACAGAAAATAAAAACAACATAAAATAAATTGAATAAAAGCTTTATGTATAATCCAAGAATTTAAAGACTAGCTACTGCAAACTCCTTGTACTTCTCTTGGGTACTAATATCTGCATTTATCCTCATATCCTTTCTTGTAATCTTAGATAAAGTTGTTACCCCACAACCTGTATTTGATCTGATTCCCTTCCAAATTTTCAAGGTCATGGATCAATTTTTCTCATTTCTAATTTATTTTCAGTATTTCTACCACCCTGATTTATTTCTTCTAGATTAAAATATATTCAAGTTTTTCCTATTAAAATAAAAACAAATGTAAAAGGGAAAAGAAAACAATCAAATCTCAGTTTCTCGATGTCCTTTTATGTTCCTTCGCGTTAGAGACAGATCTCAAATGTAGGTACCCTGTACTTCCCTTAATTGTATCATCTTGTCAATTCATTCTTGTATTCATTCTTGTCAATTTATCAGGCATCTGGCCCCACCAAAGTGGCTCCAGCAAAAATAAAAAACTGCTAAAACTCTGTATGTTATTTGGTATCTCATCTTATTTAACTTTCCTTCAATATTTGACGCCATCAACCACTTCCTTCTTTGCTAAATTAGCTTCAATTTTGCTATCCTATGGAGAGCTATTTTTATATTGCTTCCTAGAGCAATTCACCTGGGCATACAAATGGTGTCTTTTGTTCAACATGTTGAGAAAGTCATCATCTTTCTTTCTAGCCTGATCATCCTTCCTCATTTCCTATAAATACCATTCAGTCATTCAAGGAAAATAAACACACAAAAACTAACCAAACGAAACAGCCTGGGTACATTAGACTCCTTCCAAGCAAGAATCATACTCCAGCTTCTGGGTTGCTCAGTCAGATAAGCATCTGACTCTTGATTTCAGCTCAGGTCATGACCTTGGGGTGGTGAGATTAGCCTACTAGCCTCCATTCTCAGCAGGGAGTCTGCTTCTCTCCCTCTGCCATCCTACAGCCTATGTATTCTCTCTCCCTCTAAAAAAGAAATAAGTAAGTATTTTTTTAAAATCCTACTCTTATTTCACTTGGTCACCAAATTCTGCATTTTCTATTTCCTTGACATCTCTCATTTCTATCTTTGTCTCTTCAGTTATGTAGGTCTGTTTAAATTCAGATCTTTCATTTGGATCAGTTCATCAGAACCTTACTCTAATCAAATCTTCCCTGTGCATTGCTGCCAGAGATAGCTGGCTACCTTCCTTCCCTTCTTAAGATGCTTTAATGCCGGGGCACCTGGGTGGCTCAGTGGGTTAAGCCGCTGCTTTTAGCTCAGGGTCCTGGGATCGAGTCCCGCATTGGGCTCTCTGCTCAGCGGGGAGCCTGCTTCCTCCTCTCTCTCTCTCTGCCTGCCTCTCTGCCTACTTGTGATCTCTCTCTGTCAAATAAATAAAAATAAAATCTAAAAAAAAAAAAAAAAGCTTTAATGCCTTGGCATTCTTTATAGCACAAGGGGAAACACCTTGGCAAAACATACCCAATCATTTATAAATATTTATTTACTATTTTAGTGGAGGAAAGAGCCCGAGGAAGACAGAGAATCTCAAGTTGCCTCCCTTCAAAGCTTGGAGCCTGATGCTGGGCATGATCTCATGACCCTGAGATCATGACCTGAGCTAAAACTCAGAGTTGGAGGCTGAACCAACTGAGCCACCCAGGTGTGTCAGACCTTCCTACTTCTTCAATGCTGTATCCATCTGGTGATACGTCCCTCCTCCTCCTTACACCCTTTCCTTCAATGCAGAGAGTCACAGTCTCTGCTCCTGGAGCTGAAAATTGCCACACACAGCAAACTACTTCAGACTTTGATTTTGTTCAAGCTGTTCTCTATGCTTATGTTATCACATCCCACCCTTCAGCTGGTAAATACCTATCCAGCTTTCAAGTTTTAACCTTTATTTGAAATCTGTATCCAACAGGTAGAATTATGCTCAACTTCTTTTTGTCACCACTACAGCTCATTAATATATCTATTTCATCACCAGTAATGCTTTGTTAAACCTATTACGTGTATATTTGTGATGCTCTTTCTCTGTTTCATGACCATGTCTTCTTCCTTGTACCAACTGTGTTTCAAATAGTTGCCGTGCCATGCACTGGAGATAAAAGTGTAAGCTGAATACACATGAAGAGCAGTGTAATCATGGTAAAAGAAGAAACAAAAGAAGGCTACATTTCAAGGAGAGACATTTTCTTATATCAATCTTTTCTGTTTGATAATACTGAAATACATATTATAACTCCAAGATAAACTGAGAATAGCAAATTACCTAAAAAAGGAAGCCCATACTATAGTGGCCAATCTGATTCAGAGAAAACATCTGTTATGTTAAGAACACACACACACACACACACACACACACACAAAATACATATAACATATTTAAAGTATAGCCAGTAAACAGAATAAGGAGGGATACAATAAGAAAACTTAAAACACCAACAAAACAGTGCTATTATAGAAATGAATGAGCAAATAGTTCTGAATAACGTGGGGGGGGCATGTATGGTTAATCCTTATTATATAGTGAAATTGACTTCAAGCAGTAAATGTTGACAGTTTTGTCATCAGCATAATATAACCTCTAAGTCACATGCTGAGAATCTTTCTCTGTTGTTTGAGACAGATGGCATCAATTCTGCCTACTACATGTCTGAGTCAGTGTTACAGTTTACAGATCAAATGTAGCAGTTCCATATTTTCAAGATACCATGAGAGAATTTGACCTGTCCCTTTTTGGTCAAACCTTGTTTAATCACATAACTTAAAATGCTAAGTGACAAGTCAGGAGAATTTTCTTTTGCCAACAACTGATGATGCTATAAAATGGCTAAGGTCATTGTAATTTTGATGATCTTAAAAATATGACTTGAGATTAACCTTGGAAATGTTTTTAAATTTGTTTCATACTGCTGAATTTATGCAATAATTATTTTTAAAAAGCTTGCAAATTCAGACTAAGTTATGGAGATATAGTAAAGATGTGAAGGAAAGTCAGTATTAGAATATTTTTAAAAGAATTGTAGTTTTGTTACATTTTGCTTATATGTAAGTTAGGCTAGTAGTCAATAAAGTATTTCCAGTAAATATCAGGATTTCCCTAATGAGTAGATTAAATCAATTATTTATAATCATAGTGTTATTTTATTCATAAGTATAAAATAATCATATTATAAGCAGTTAAAATTTTTCTCTTTTCCCATCTCTACCCTGCTGACTCTGCAATCTGATATGCAATAGTGACCTCTTCCAGGCAAACAATTTCATTTTTCCAGTAGGGATGGTATTAACAAAAGGGTGAAAAGATGAAAGAATGCAGTGCCCAGCACAATCTTATCTACACACAGTAGATGCTTAACAAATGTTTGCTTCTTAATCTACACATAGAAAGTACACAATTAATAACTCTATAAATTAACCGAAAGTAAATGCATCTAGTAATCATAATTCAGATCAAGAATTATTACACTGTTACCAACTTAGAAACTTCTCTAGAACCCTCTACATTTACCACCCCCTTTTCTAATTTTTAACACTATAGTTTATTCTGTTTAATAGTCATAACACCTCACACATGGAAGATAATAAATATTTATTCTAAAACCCTAATTTAGGTTTGCCTATTTTTTAACTTTATATAAATGCAATTATATAGTATGTATATTTGTGTGATTCATCCATGTTTGGATTGCAGTAGTCCGGGTCTGCTATTTTTTTTTAGAATAGTTTTAGAACTGTTTTATGTTCACAGCAGAATTGAAGTCAGGAACAGAGATTTCCCATATATCCCCTGTACCCACACATCGATAGCCTCCCCCATTATCAATTTCCCCCACCAGAGTGGTACATTTGTTACAACTGACAAACTACATCAGCACATCAGTATCATCCAAAGTGCATATCTTACACTGGGGAGGATCATTATTGATGTTATACAGTTTGTGGGCTTAAATAAATATATAATGACATGTATCTATCATTATAGTGTTATACAGGATATTTTCACTGCTCTAAAAATCCTTTGTGTTCTACCTAGTCATCCCCCTGCCCCAACCCCTGGAAACTACCAATTTTTATAATGTGTCCATAATTTTGCCTTTTTTTTTGACTAGATTGCCTTGAATCTCATACAGTTGGAATCACACACACAGTATGTAATCTTTTCACATTGGCTTCATTCACTTAATAATATGCATTTCTTTCATGTCTCTTCATGGTTTGATACTTCATTTATTTTTTTTTCTTTTTAAATTTAATTTAATTTTATTTTTTTCAGTGTTTCAAAATTCATTATTTATACACCACACCCAGTGTTCCATGCAATACATGCCCTTCATAACACCCACCACCAGGCTCACACAACCCTCTACCCTCTACCCTCCAAATCCCTCAGTTTGTTTCTCAGAGTCCACAGGCTCTCATTGCTTGTCTCCCCCTCCAATATCCCCCCACTCACTTTTCCTCTCTGTCTCCCAATGTCTTCCATGTTATTTGTTATGCTCCAAAGTAAGTGAAACCGTATGATAATTGACTCTCTCTGCTTGACTTACTTCACTCAGCATAATCTCCTCCAGTCCCGACCATGTTGATAGAAAAGTTGGGTATTCATCCTTTCTGATAGAGGCATAGTACTCCGTTGTAGATATGAACCATATCTTCTTTATCCATTCATTTGTTCAAGGTCATCTTGGTTCTTTCTACAGTTTGGTGACTGTGGCCATTGCTGCTATGCACATTGGGGTACAGATGGCCCTCCTTTTCACTACATCTGTATCTTTGGGGTAAATAGCCCGTAGTGCAATTGCAGGGTCATAGGGTAGCTCTAATTTTGGTTTCTTAAGGAATCTCCTCACTGTTTTACACAGTGGCTGCACCAACTTGTATTCCCACCAAGAATGTAAGAGGGTTCCCCTTTTTCCATATCCTCTCCAATACTTTTTCTTTACTATCGTGTTAATTTTGGCCATCCTAACTGGTGTAAGGTGATATCTCAATGTGGTTTTGATTTGAATCTTCCTGATGGCTAATGATAATGAATATTTTTTTCATGTGTTTGTTAGCCATTTGTATGTCTCTTTTGGAGAAGTGTCTGTTCATGCCTTCTGCCCATTTTTGACATGATTATCTGTTTTGTGTGTGTCGAGTTTGAGGAGTTTTTTATATCTTGGATATTAGCCCTTTGTCTATAGCGTCATGTGCGAATATCTTCTCCCATTCTGTGGGTTGCCTCTTTGTTTTGTTGACTGTTTCCTTTGCTGTGCAGAAGCTTCTGATCTTGAAGAAGTCCCAAAAGTTCATTTTTGCTTTTGTTTCCTTTGCTTTTGGAGGCATATCTTAAAAGAAGTTGCCGTGGCCGGTGTTGAAGAGGTTACTCCCTATGTTTTCCTCTAGGATTTTGATAGATTCCTGCCTCACATTGAGGTCTTTTATCCATTTTGAGTTTATTTTTGTGTATGATGTAAGAGAATGGTTGGGTTTCATTCTTCTACACATAGCTGTCTACTTTTCCCAGCACCATTTATTGAAGAGACTGTCTTTTTTCCGCTGTATGTTTTTTCCTGCTTTGTCCAAGATCACTTGACTATAGAGTTGAGGGTCCATATCTGGACTCTCAACTCTGTTGCACTGGTCTATGTGTCTGTTTTTGTGCCAGTACCATGCTGTCTTGATGATCACAGCTTTGTAGTAAAGCTTAAAATCAGGCAACATGATGCCCCCAGTTTTGTTTTTTCTTTTTCAATATTTCCTTAGCAATTCAGGGTCTTTTCTAGTTCCAAACAAATTTTAGGATTGTTTGCTCCAGCTCTTTAAAAAATGTCCGTGGAATTTTGATGGGGATGGCATTGAAAGTATAGATTGCTCTAGGCAGTATAGCCATTTTAACAATGCTTATTCCTCTGATCCATGAGCATGGAATGCTCTTCCATCTTTTTGGGTCTTATTCAGTTTCTTTCATGAGTGTTCTGTAGTTCTATGAGAACAGATCCTTTACCTCTTTAGTTAGGTCTATTCCCAGGTATCTTATGGTTCTTGGTGCTATCTTCTGGTCTTCCTTTTCTCCTCCCCCTCAGGGATCTCAATAATTCTGAAGTTGGAATATTTCATGGTGCCATTTATTTCCTTAATTCTGTTTTCATGGCTTCTGAGCTCTTTGTTCCAGGCCTCCTCCTGATCATTTTTCTCTATCAGTTTGTTCTCTAGATCACTAATTCTATCTTCTGCCTCAGTTACCTTACCCTAACTGTTAGAGAATTTAGGTTATATTGATCTCATTGATAGCATTTTTAACTTCTTCCCAGGCAGCTTTCACTTCTTCCCTAAACAATTCCATGTTGTCATTAATGGTTTTCTCCAACCTAGCCATTGCCTGAATAATTGTTACCCTGAATTCCCTTTCTGATGTACTGTTTATGTCCATATCCAATAGCTCTGATGGAGAGGGCAGTCTCTGAATTTTTCCTCTGTTGGACATTCTTCCTCCTAGTCATTTTGGTGAGAGGTGGTTGAGGGGATGTGTAGCTGAACATATCAACCACAATCCAGGCAAGGTGCACCCTGAAACGCTTCTGAGCAATGGGAAGTCACCACCAAAAAAGAAAGAAAAAAGAGAGAGAGAGAAAGAGAGAGACAGGAAATAAAAATTAAAAAAAAAAAAAAAAAGAAAAAGAAAAAGAGAAGACCCAGCCAGAATGGGCCCCAAAGATTTATAAGGTATAAAAACAAAAACAGACAAACAAAAAGACCAACAATAGTAAATGACAAGGGGGAAAAAAAAAAGAACCCAACCAAAATGGACCCCAAGTATAAGATTTGTATAATACCAGAATAAAAACAAATACACAGAAAAAATGACAGAAGAAAAGGATGGGAGGGTGGTTATAAATCCTTGATGTGGGTGAGGAAGGTTATTTTGATTCTTCCTGGGTATATCTTGATATCTTTGTTAAAGGACTCAACTTTCCAGAGATAAAGGGAGATCAAAACTGATTTATATATAGGGGTGTATTGATTAGGGAAAGAGGATTCCCTTGAAGCTTATATCTATATGTATATTGAAAAAATAGAAAAGCAAAAGAAAAATACAGGTATATGTATGAAAAAAAGTTCAAGTTAAAAGGTTATTATAGAATATGTTGTATTAAACCTCCAGTTATAATGGTAAGTAGGTTAAAAAATATTAAAAAGAACAATACTGAGAACGAATTAAAAATAAAAGTGGTATCTATGAAACATACAGGTTTTAAGGCAATACTGGGAGGTTAATATATTTGTTTTCCCCTGATATTGTGGTTTTACAGTTTTATGGGGACCTTTTGGTGGTTGTCCTCTCATTCTTTTGGCTGGCGTTCTGGGGGAGGGTCTTGCCATGTTTTTTAGCTAGTCTTGCTTCGGTTGAGTCCTTCTGCTCCCTATCAAGGGACTGGGCTCTGTAGAAACTGTTTTTTCAGGCTTTTGTTCTCTGGAGATTTTCAGGGGTTTTTTTTGCAGCTTTTTGAGGCTTTTCGGAGGTTTAGTGGAAAGCAAACTGTACTCAGATCTCCATCTCAGAAAGAAATCTCTTAACGAAGTCTCTGCTCCCCTCTGGGTGGTCCAGAACACACAGACTTCCCCTCTGTAAACTCCGCTGAACCATGCAACCTCCCACAGGCAGTGCACATCCCCAGCCACCTTCTCAGGGGTTGCCTGAAGCCTCTGCTTGTCTCTGCACCCTGTGCCACTAAAACTGTGAGCGATATTGGTCCAGGGAACCCTCTTCCAGTGGCTTCCTTCACAGGGACTGCTGTCTGGGGTCCAGACCTCAGGGTTTCCCACGTCTCTGCCCTGCCAAGAGATCCCAACCAGAGATAGGGCACAGAGTTTTTCAAGTTCCACCTGGGAGTGTTCAGTCTCTCTGCCAGTCCTAGGCACCAACTACTAGCATCCTCACAGAGCTAGTGGGGAGCCCAGTTCAGACCCTGGTCACACAGTGAACACAGAATGCAAAAGGCTGTGGTTTTAGAGAGTGCCCACCATACTCCTTCATGTGGGGGCGGGAGTGCACCCGGCCAAGCCATGGTGCAAGCTGTGCAACCCTGGGGGCTCTGGAAGCAGGGATTGAAGTTTCCACCGTGCACTCTGTCTGGCAGGGGTGGTCACCAGAGGTGGTGGTCCTGGGTCCATGGGCTGAGGCCTGTGCCTGTAACCGCCCAATTCCACCAGTTGTCTCTTAAGATCTTTCCCTCTTTTTGAGTGCTCTTATCAAGACTCCAAGTTAAAGCTGGTTCCCAATCCCCGGACACATTTGCATTGGGGTATTACTTTCCAATGGGTCACTTCTGGTGGCTCCCTCCCCCTTCTGTTTATCTTCTGATATCAGTCTGATCATTCCCACTCTGCTTAACCTCCCCACTGGTGTCTTCTGCCCCCACAGAGATCCAGAAGTGTATAATCCTACATCTTAAGCTGATTTCATGGCTGTTCAGAGCATTCTGATAGATAATTAGCTCACTTCAGGTCACCAGTTTAAACAGGGTCTCCTACTTCTCCACCGTCTTCCCCCACTTGATACTTCATTTCTTTTAAGTGTTGAATAATATTCTGTTGTCTAAATGTACCACAGTTTATCTATTCACCTACTAACAGGTATCGTGGTTGCTTCCAAGTTTTGGTAACTATGAATAAAACTGTTAGAAATATTTATGTGCAGCAAACCATTGAAAAAAAAAGATAATAGTAAACCCTATTCTAGTTCTAATCTAGTGATTCCTAATAATGAATCAAGTTCATGATTAATGAATATGGATATAATACAGAGGAAAGAGGAATCATTGGGTTAGAGGGTCACACAATGACATCATATAGTTTTAATTTTCAGTGATATTTGTGCTAAGTAGTTATTAGTCATATGAACTAATATGATGAACAAAAGATCAAGATATCTATTGATTGGTGTAAAATATTTTTCTAAGATATGACTCATTGCTCTACCTCAAGGGCCTAAGAGGACATTCAAATTAGGTCTTTATTTACAAAATCTATTGCTTGTGTTACTAAATTTCATAACAACACTGTAAGACAAGGGTCACATATTATCTTTAAGACAGAAAAATGTTTTGTAGCCTAGGGTAATAGTAAGATATTGTTTCATTTGAGAACAATGGCTACCAGCAGTGATGGGTTTGTTTGTTTTAATATATATATTAAGCTACAGATGCCTTATCTAATAATATATACAACAGTATATTTGTTAAGTGCCAACTGATCTTTTGTTGTAGCAAGTAAAAAGAAAATGAATTTTTAAGTTTCATGAATTCTCCTGTGATACTCTTTTGCAAACTTAAATAAATCATGTTTCTGTAGCTATGTAAATGGTGTTACTTTCTCTTTTCTTTCTAAAGCTAATGTTACTAAAAATATGTAGTGTCAGACCATAGAGAATTAAATCTGATAGCATATGCTGGTGGAGCCAGAAATTATTAAAACAGACACAGTACATGGTGTGTTGAGAGACAAAATTAGATTAATTATTTAGTTATGCTGTTTCAACCTTCATAGTTGACTTTTTAGGACTAATGTATTAAAGAGACCATGCCAAAGAATGGAATCATCTCTTTTTTGCTTGTTGTGGTTCAAGTTGGATCTTGCTTAGAAACAGAAATATGGATGAGATAACTCAATGATTAATTAAAGCAGCTGAGTTTTTGCCCTTGGCCTAGACCAAGGATTCTCAAACTTGACTGTATATCAGATTCACCTGAGGAATCTACTATTTGAAGCCTGGGTTCCATGTGCATAAATGACTTTGTTGGTCTAGAGTGTGGCCTCAGCTTCCTGATTCCAATACATAGCCAGGATGAGAACTACTGACTTAGTCGGGTAGCATATTAGAAAGGAACATGGATTTTGAAGAGTCAAAATTGACCCCATTAGATCTTCAGCTGTAAGAATGATTTATGAAGGTCAGTAAAACCTAATGAGCCTCTGAAACAGAGCTGTTGAGTGAATAAAACAAAATTTTCATGTGAAAACTGATGGCACGGCATTTGGCATGTGATAGACATTGATAAATATTATTTTTCTAGTCTCTCCTGTCTCAGTTCTCTGCTCACTGGCCCTTTAAAAGATAGGGGAACAAACAGAATAACCACTGTTTTACTACCTGTGTGGTGGTTCTATTTTCTTTATATTCTAATTCTGGTTCAAAGAACATTATTGGGTAATATGGAGATAAAGAAGTTGATAAACATATTATTCTTCTAGTTCCCTAACCCCATATCTGATTTGCTGCTTTCTACAGGTCTCTGTTTAAATGTTATGTCCTCTGGAAAGGCTTTCCTAAATGCTCCCCCCATCCCAACTTAGTTTGAATTCCACTGCATCCCACCTCCGTGATATTGCCAATGAATCTACAGAATTTACCATTGTATATCCCAGGGCACATAGTGCTCAGTTAATAAACTGAGCTGGATAAGTAAATGAAGGAGTTTAAACTCAGAGTATTACAACAGCTAGGATAAGGCAGTGTTTATCTGAAGGTCAAACAGATGGTTGTAATATGAACATAATTTTTGATAGTATACAAAGTGCTTCTACGTGAGCAATTTTGTCCAAACTTTTCATTCTTTTCCTTTCTTTTTTTCACCCATTTATGTTCTCAAAAGATATTTTTTTGACTCTCTACTCTCTTGTGGCAGACACCCTTCTTGATTTTGGAGATATAGACTTGAACAAGACCAACAGTGTCTTGGTTCTTTTTGGGTTCACATTAGAGTCAAGGTAGATAGGAAAGAAAGTGACTGAACAACTTAGTGTTATTTCAGTGGCAGTAAATGTTCCCAAGCAAAGGGTATGAGAGAAACTGACTGGTGTGTGTGTGTGTGTGTGTGTGTGTGTGTTAGGGATGTTGCTTAAAGTGTTCTCTGAGAATCTAACATTGGAGCTGGTCTGAAAGACAATGAGCCAGGCATGGGAAGGTCTGAAGGTGGCAAATTGCAGGCCAATGAAATTGACATTGCAAATACCCCCAAATTAGTCTGAGTTGCTATATTCTATGAGCAGTGAAAGACTCATGTAACCCTACGGTGAGTGAGGAGAGAAGGCTAGAAAATGAAATTAGATGATAACTGGGGATCAATTCCAGTAGAGCCTTACAGGGCTTGGTGAGAAGTTTGTTTTTTATTCTAAATATGATGAGAAATCATTGGCATATTAAAGATTCTGGAGGCTGGAAAGTTTATATTTAAATGTATTAGATTCATATATCTTTTTTTTAAAGATTTTATTTATTTATTTGACAGACAGAGATCACAAGGAGGCAGAGAGGCGGGCAGAGAGAGAGGAGGAAGCAGACTCCCTGCTGAGCAGAGAGCCGGATGTGGGGCTCCATCCCAGGACCCTGGGATCATGACCTGAGCCGAAGGCAGAGGCTTTAACCCACTGAGCCACCCAGGCGCCCCTAGATCCATATATCTTAAAAAAAAAAAAAAGAAAGAAAAGAAAAAACAACTTGAATGACATGTGAAACATGCATTTTGGGGGGTAGTAGTGGTAGAGAGTGGGGGATATATGAGCACCAATGTGGAAGTTTTACAGCTGTCCATGCAAGAAGTATTGGGAAATCAACCTCAGGAGCAGCAGTTAAAATCAAGAAGTGCATGTAAGAAATACATTTTGGAGTTACAGCAGGCAGTACTTGTTGGGTGTTGGGTGGATGGTATTAGTTGAGTGTGTGAACAGGCCAGCTCTACCCCTTGTGGTGGAGGTTTGCTATTTGGGTGGTATGTCTAGGTCTAGGATTTTTTCATGCACCTCTGGGAACTTCCAAAGAGCAGGGCTTTGGCAATGAATCTTTTTTTTTTTTCTTTAAAGATTTTATTTGTTTATTTGAGAGAGAGCGAGCATGAGCAGGGGAGAGGGGAGAAGGAGAGGGAGAGGAAGACTCCCTGCTGAGCAGGGAGCCCAATGCAAGACTTGATCCCAGGACTCTCTGATCACGACCTGAGCAGAAGGCAGTTGCTTGACTGGACTGAGCCACCCAGGTGCCTGTTCAGCAGTGGATCTTAATTACCCGTCCTAAGTACAGTTTTGGCCACGGTTGTTAGGGTAAAACTTTGCTGAAGATTAAAGATCTCAACAGTCCCTTAAAGGATGATTAGGGTTTGGAAAGTTGGGTGCAAGAACATGAAGGTAGAGAAGAAAACAACTTGAAAATGTTTGAGAGGCAGTTTGTGTGGATCAGGAATTAGTGTAGGGAAACAGTGAAAGATACATATGGAAAACAAATACATATGGGTTCATTTTGTGGAAAGCCGTAAATGTCATACTCGAGTTCATGCTTTATGGCTTTATGGAACTAAAAAAGTTTTTTGAGAAAACCTGATCTCAGCATACCAGGGGGATTGATCTAGCAATGCTCACATAATGGCTTAGAGGGGAAAAAAGCCTGAAAATAAGGAAACTATGTAAATACCATTCAAGCAGGATTATTCATTCATTAATTTAATTCACTTGTTCAGTTAACATATTTTCACTGGGCACCTGCTATATGGTAACATCCAATGGTCAGCAGGGCTCTCTTTTATCTAAAAGTGAAATTAAATATGATCAGGGAAAGTTTAGCAATGTAGATACTCATGAAGAGAGATTGAAATACAGCTCTCTCAAAGGCCCAGAAAAGCAGCTTGCTTTTATTATCTAATTCTGAGACATTATGCTTCAGAGCTCTAAGGTGTGTTTGTGCACATGAGACTGATTCTTTCCCAAAGCATATATTTTTAAATACCTTTAATACTGTTCTATAACCTAATTCTACATTTTATATACCTACAAATGTGTGTTGTAAAGGTCATCCAATTGGTTAATTTCTAAAGAAGCCAGATAATATCATTTAAATCAAACTTCTTTATTTTATGTTAGTACACTGCATTCCATGCACTTTGAATATAGATGTATTTTATATAAAGACAAATTTGTTGTTATACAACTAAAAGATACCACTTACCATTGGATGATTGCACTAAACTAAGTCTTTTTAAACTTATATATGGAAAGAATTATTAAAGTGAAATGCAAGTCTTTTCCTTATCTTAGATTACATGATATCTAGTATGGATTTTTGTTAGAACTTCTGTCATGAATGAAACCTCAGTGCAACTGTATTTGACTTTATAATCCTTGACCAAAACAGACATATAGGGAATGAGGGAGAGCAAAATACATGACCCCTAAATATGCCACCTTGGCATGTACATGGATTATTTCGAGCTGTAAGCAACTGAGTCAACTATAGAAAAACTTTTACGTCTCCCTTAATAACCTAAAATAATTTGGATAGAGAGGATGGCCCAAAGAGAGAGCTATTAACAAAGATAACTGTTTCTCTGAAAAACCTATCTGTATAGCAGGGCATGTATGTAATTATGAAATATTAGCTCTTCTTATTTTCCTGTGAAATATGCTCCTCCCCCTTTGAATCCCCAGACCCCTATCCCACTTCTTAGAATGGCGTATAAACTCCAGCTAAGTGACTTGTCCTTGGGTGTCATATTTTTATGGGGCTCCTGTAAATATGTAAGTAAATTAGTTTTTCTCTTGTTAATCTGTCTTACATCTATTTAATTAATAGGCTAACCAAAAGAACCTTCCAGAATAGAGAAAACATTTTCTTCTCCTATTGGAACAGAGTATATTATAGGAATTGGAAAACAAAGTGAACATTTTTGACTTTTCCAGCCTGAACAAAAGAATAGTCACTGAAAATTGAAAGAATATTTACAAAATTTCAATGAAACAAAAAATGCAATCCAGGAGACAGGGGTGGAGGCTACTTCCAGTCACAACACTATTGATCCGCTATACTGACCAACATATTGAGAGGCTGGTTCCACCTTCCCCCAAATGTTTCAGTTCTAAGATTGGGGAGCTCTTCCTCTGAACACATGCCTAATTTCATGCAGTGGTCAATGCAAAAAAAAAAAAAAAAGAAGAAGAAAAAGAAAAACAAAAGAAACCTGCCTGAAGGCCATTTAGATATCACATTTTTAGGAATTTTAGGAATTGAGTTTTACCTATATGTGAATATAATTCTAAACTAGAATAAGAGGCCATCATATATTAGAAGAAAGGAAACTTTAAGCATTCCTGATAAAACCACATGTCAGTATTTATATAGTGAGAAAAATAGGCCACTCAGCTCCTAATGTTCATAATTTTGCCATGAATTTTACTCAGAGTCTCTGTGGTTATTTTTATCACTTTGCTTTAGGTCCATTACAGCCAAACAATAGTTATATTATTCTTTATGTTTTCTTAGAGAGTAGAATATAATTCCAGGTTTTAATTACTCACATGAGATAGGTAAACTTTTCAGAAATGAAAGCTGTCTGGTAAATTCATTATACAGACATGAACAGAGTTATAACTACAATATGTGCTTGGGAGTTTTCTTTCAAAGAGTATATTTCCTTCATACGATGTTTTTTGAAATCTACGTTATGTTCTCAAAGTAATACTTGTGTTAAGAAACATGCTAATAATATCACATTTTCTTCTCCTGAAAACATGAAAAATGTGCTTATAGTTCTTTTCTGTAAATACCTTAACGTAATACTTAAATCATTAAATAAAACTTCAGATGATTGTATTAAACAAAGTAAAATCACATTATTTCTAACACAAAATTCTTTATTAAGACTATATTAGTTAATGAGCAGTGGTACAAAAGGGAAAAAGAGAGCATTTAATCAAGATGTAGCATGGCTCTAAAGCTCATTTAGCAAGCAATTACCTCTGTTTCACTGAAAACCAGCAGGCTGTGCCTTAAGTCAATTTCCAGGTGAGGCAAAGCAAATGCCACTGATGTCTTGCTTTAAATATAGACAAAGTTAACCAATCAAAATCAGCACAATTCACCACTACAAGATATATGAATTTTTACATTAATTAAATTACTTTTAAATAAACTTGAGAACTGATCTTGAAGTTGTGCCCAGCAGTCCATTAAAGTCCAATAAAGCTTAATTTAGTCCCATCTCTTTAATAACAAAATATATTAGAAGATAAAAGTTTATTTTTTTTACAGGATGATTAAAGTTTATCAGTTACTCAGGTGAGAACTTTGGAGTGTCTTCTCACTCGAAGAAGAATATAATGTATTAAATTGTCCACATGATAAAACTCCGTGTAAAAATTAATAGGTACCACTTTATTTCTTCTGACCTTATTTCCCCTGATTTTACAAAACAGTGATAAATGATTCAGTAAAATTGGTAGCTCAGTGATACTACCAGATATTAACAGAGACTGTGTGACAGATGAGGACAACATTTATTGAGCAACAATTGAATAATGAGCCCATAAGAATGGCTGAGATTATGTTTATGTTCTTTGACTTCTAATGATATCTAGTTTTTATTCTTCAGTTTTATTGGTTAATAAACTTTAGTTGGTATACTCTCTCATTGAGCCTGTCTTTCTGTAGCTCTTATTTACAGTTTTATGATGTTGAAGGTAGACAATTTAACGACATAAACAAAAGCACAGTGATTCCCCAGTAGGAATCAAGAATTGTAAATGAGATGATAGTTGAACTATATCATAAGATGTTAACTTTTCCATTAAAAAAATATTATACTGGATGAGAAACACAAAATCTTATTTTCCTAAGCTATTAAAATTCTATTAACTATTTCAAGAAAAGTTAAAATTATTTTTCATAAGTATATCATTAATGTTGCCTTTAAGCAAGTTAACATGTAGTAATTAAACTTTTTAGAGTGAACATTTTTATGAAAGATATTAACCCTATTATGAGATACTTCTTTTAATGTTTATCCTTTTCTCCCTTGTAATTTAATCGATAGGCAGTATCTGAAACTACTATGTTCACAGGACTGTAGAAAACATTAGGACAGGCGCCTGGGTGGCTCAGTGGGTTAAGCTGCTGCCTTCGGCTCAGGTCATGATCTCAGGGTCCTGGGATCGAGTCCCGCATCGGGCTCTCTGCTCAGCAGGGAGCCTGCTTCCCTCTCTCTCTCTCTACCTGCCTCTCCATCTACTTGTGATCTCTCTCTGTCAAATAAATAAATAAAATCTTTATAAAAAAAAAAGCATTAGGACTAAAACAAACAAACAAACAAACAAAACCAAAAAATTTCCTCATTAGGAAGCATTAGGACTAAAACAAACAAACAAACAAACAAAAAATTTCCTCCTAATACCATCACCTTTGGGGCTTAAGATTTCAACATATGAATGGCATCTATGAGATGAAGTATCTGAGGAGAGAGAGAATAAATTGAATAAATCCCACTGAAAGAGAAGTGGAGGTAGGGTGGAGGTTAAAGGCTAAGGAGGTAACTACTACAAAATACAGGATTGACTTGAACAAAATTTGCTCTAAAACTTTCTCAGAGAACATAGGAAAGAAGGATGGTCTGTGATGAGATATGGCTTGTGGAGAAAAGGGAAGGACTTAAGGATATTGTGAAGAAAGAGTTGATGATATTATTGAGAGAGGGAATGAATGTGTGGGGTGACTTAGGAGAACTGAATAATGGTTTGTGTACCATGGAGGTTTCCAAACAACAAAAATCAAATTCTGTGTGTGTGTGTGTATGTGTGTGTGTATAACATTTGACCTTTACATGAACATATTTTACAAAATATATCTTATATATAGTTTTATAGTATGTATGTGTGTGTAATATATGTATATATTACATAGATATTATACACTGTACATATATGTATACTGTACACTGCACATATATAAATTCTACATATATATACACTGTATGCACATACATATATGATAAGATATGTTACGTGAAGTATCTTGGGCCTTAAAACAGTAGCTCAGCAATGACTGATATCTATTTATCTATTTCTTGTCATAAGTACTCAGATGGGAACTCTACACTTTTAAATGATTGTTTTTGAGAAAATTATTTATAAAAGGAAAAATCTTTCTTAAAGAGTTTATTTATTTATTTGCGCAGACAGAGAGAGATCACAAGTAGGCAGAGAGGCAGGCAGAGAGGGGGAAGCAGACTCCCCACTGAGCAGGGAGACCTATGAGGGGCTAGATCCAGGACCCTGAGATCATGACTTGAGCCGAAGGCAGACGCTTAACAACGGCGCCACCCAGGTGCTCCTAAAAGAAAAAAATCTTAAAGCATCATATACATCAAGAAAATTTTAATTCTATTTTGGAAAGTTAAATACAATAATAAGAGCTACCATTTATAAGCAATTATTATATTCCAAATACTGCACTGAGAATTTCATATCTATTATCCACTTTAATCCTTACATACCTAGTTTTATTATTTTCTCATTCCCATTTTGTAGATGCCCAAACTGACTGGTTAAATTATTTGATCAAGATCACTGCTTTCTGAACAAGTGAGCAAGTTTTCTAAGGGTAGTCTGTTCAAGTTCAAAGTCCTTGGCCCCAACCGCTCCCCAAATTAAATCTGATAAAATGATTTGTTTATGTTTTGGAAATCAAATCTCAGGGGGTTTTTGTTTTTAAGACAGAGAAAAAGTGCTCTCTCCCTCCATGCATCGGAGCTGGGGTGGGGAAGGATGGAGGGAGAGGGAGAGAGAACCTCAAGCAGACTCCGTGCTCAGCAGGAGCCTGACCCAGGGCTCCATCTCAGGACCTAGAGAGCCTAATCTGAGCTATGAAATATACTGATGCACTCTACTTTATACATATAGAAAGAGGCAGGAAAAAATAAGGAAGGCCTAGCCTAGAATTATTAACTTAATTATTAATGTGGGAAATCTTAAAAGAAGTTGAAGTTTAGAAATCATGTGTTCAACAGGTATCAGCCAGTAATTAGCACCACCTACTTCAGAAATTATACTGATAGAAAAATAAAGGAGTAAAAATAAAAAATAACTCAGCATAAAATCTTTTAAGAAGCTCTTAAATTTTTGCCTCTACTTGAAAGTGAAATGAAGCAATGAAACCATTTTGAGGCTATTCCTAACAGAACCACAGAGCTAAATGTACTAGAAAAAGCAGAGAATTTTTGCACAGATGGTCTGCCACGGAACTTGCCAAATTAGCCCAACACACAGAAATTCTGGGAAAGGCTTTTCTGCCAACGGGCAAATATAGTGCCTTTTAAATCTGGATTGCCAAAACTGAAGCCTGAGATTGTCATATTGTGATACTGTTGATCTCTGATGAAAACCATAAATAACAAGATTATATTGCATAGTTTTGATTAAAAACAAACAAACAAAAAAACAACTGTGACTCAGATTACTGGACTGAAAATGTAGCCTTACCTTCTTGTCCTTGTAGCAACACACTCCCAACCCCCACCTCCTGCCCCAGTCTCTTCTCAGCCAGAGTGATCTGTTTAAAATGCAGATCTCATCATGCCATGCCCTGAATACAACTGTTCAATGGCTTCCTTTTGTTCTTGGGATAAAACCCCCAATACTCAGCATACTGCAGTTCTGTGTGGTATGAATGCCTCTCTTCCCACTCACCACAAACCACACTGGCTTGTAGCTCTAGCTGGCCCAGACCTCTCCACTTCATTCTGCAACCATGGGCATTTGCTGTTTCCTACTCACGGAAATTCTTCCTAGACCACTTGTCACCTTGCTACTGACCAAGTTATACCAAACTTTTTCTATCAGGAAAGCCTTTCTGATCAATCCCCACCACCCTCCACTGGATCAGTGTGCCCTGTTGGTTGAATCTCAAAGAGTCTTACATTTTTCCTTTAAATAAAGTTTAGCAAAGTGCCTGAAGTGTATGTATGGATATTCGTAGGATAAGGCATGAATGGAACTAAACTGTTTTAAACATAAGTTGGAAAATAACAATAAAAAAGAGGCACTGACTTTATAGTCATAGATATGTTTGTGGTAAAAATTCCAATCCTAAGAAATGTGGAAAGGAGTGTAGAAATTACATTTACATAAAAAATTTTATGCAAGATTTTTAAAGACAAATAAAACACTGGCTTAGTACTTTACTCACAGATCAAAATGCAATATCCTAATGGTAATACTTGTACAACCTCAGAATATACTAAGAACTAGTGAACTGTACACTTTAAAGGATAAATTTGGGGGTGCTTGGCTGGCTCAATCCGTACCGCATGCAATTCTTGATCTTGTTCAAGCCCCATGTTGGGCATAGAGCTTACTTAAAAAATAAAATAAAATAGGGCCCCTGGGTGGCTCAGTCTTTAAGGCATCTGCCCTTGGCTTGGGTCATGATCCCAGGGAGCCCGCTTCTCCCTCGCCCTCTGCTCCTCCCTGCCCTGCTCATTCTCACTTTCAAATAAATAAATAAAGTCTTTAAAAATAATAATAATGAAATAAAAAAATAAGGATAAATTTTATGATATATGAATTATATGTGAATAAAGCTGTTACTAGGCAAAAGAACTAATGGCAAACTATAAGGCAAAAGAACTAATGCCCTAATGCAGAAATGAGAATTTAAGAGAAAATGCTCAGCTTAGTAGCCATAGTTTATTCTCTATATATTCTTTTAAGATCGTATTTATTTGAGAGAGAGAGAGCGAGAAGGCAAGAGAGAAAGCATGAGTAGGGGAAGGGACAGAGGGAGAAATAGACTTCCCACTGATCAGAGAGCCTGACGGGGTACTCGATCCCAGGACCCTGGGATCATGATCTGAGCCTAAGGTAGAGGCTTAACTGAATGAGCTATCTATTCTCTATATTTTTTGGTGCCATCAGATAAAAAGACAAATCCTGACTTGGGTGAGGCATGACATTATTCTAAAAGACTACAGCAAGAGGGAGAGAACAATTGCATTAGAGAGAACACTCCCACTGGTAAGAACTTTCAGTGTCTCCGTGGCCAGGCAGAAGAGGCTTTTCTTTCATAGGGAGGAACAAACAAGGCTAGGGATAACTGGGCATTGGGGAGTAGGACGAGGAGATGGTGTGGTTGGTCAGTTGAGCAGCAAAGTCCCTGTGGTCAGCTGATTCTCAGGGGGAGCAGTTAAGAACAGGTTGTTCAGGCTTCCAAAGCTTGCTCATGCTCTAAGATGAACCAAACTTAGGGGCCTGTGGGAAGCAGAGAAGTCCAACTAAAGTTTGATCAATTTAAATTAGTAAGCATTTTTCCAGATTGGTCAGTGGGGACAAACAGTTCAGCTACCCATTCATGAAACAAAGAATGGAAATTTGAAGAGTCCGTGTCTGGCCTTTGCTGAGGATACGCAAGGGGAACGCCTGTCAGTCTAACCTCAGTCATATGGGCAAGAGTGATTCGTTGTAGTAAACTGTCTCCTGGGACACAAAATGGTGGCGGGATTTATTAATCACCACTTTTTTCTGGTAGGAGGGGGTTCATCTGAACTTCAGTATTGTCAGTACTCTCTAATAAGAATGCCTCAAAAGGGTGTTTTTGTTACATTCATACATGCAGTGGTCAGTGCAGACTGTCAAAGGAACAGATCTGAGATCACATTAAACAAGTGAATTCTCAGCACCCCACACAGAATTAGCTATGGATGTCTGCAGCAGATGGATAAGCCAAGGAGGAGGTTCCTATTTGTAGTACAAGACTTTTCTGTGTTTGAAATATTGTCACTTTATTGTAAAATAGCAAAGTTCACAAATTTATTATTGCTTTGGGAAGCATTTCTGTGGGCATCCTGATAGAGAGGGTTAGAACATAGTTTTGGCAATAATTGTAGACAGTATTAAATATTTTATGAGAAATGCATTAGTGTAAATCACCATTTTTAAAAGTGAAACATGAATCACTACCCAAAGAATTGGACTTAGTGCAAGACATCCTGATTTATCTGCACTGTTGATACTGTATATGTAAATGCCATTTCTCAGAAGCATAAAACTCTGAGTATAATATATTGGTTAGTGTAAGCAGTATAATATATATTTTTCAGGCTGTGCTAGTTTCATTAATCATATATTTTAAGAATTTTAAGCTTATTTTTTATGAGGCATTGCATTACATGTGGCATTGATATGCATGTGTAATTTATTACTTGGAAGTGAATTATCCTACACTATTTTATGAGCTTGATATATTGATTTTCAGTTGTGATAGATCATTTTAAGATTGCACGACTTTACTCATGGTGATTTATCTGCAGAATCACATAGACTGGGGCGAGCTGATGCAGCCCTTTGAACACTTTCTGTCCGCTATAAATAGAGTTGTTAACTGGAATTCTTAACCCCAGTAGGGAAACATATTTAGCAAGTTGAAAGAAATAACTTTCATCCAAGTCTAATTAGTTGTTGAATAAGTGCCCATAAAAGATAGTTTCAATATGTCTTTTTCTTCTATATGCTCATCTTCTAACCCATTTTTTATCAATAGGCAATAAAGTATACAGTCAGAGGAAGAGAAAGATGTCATCAGTTTCCTTAAAAGATGTCTTCTATGACTACAGATTGTCTTTTAATCCTTATCAGCTCAAACACACACATTTGCATTGACTTGAATTATCATCACCCTCTTCCTTTGTAAAAAAAACTCCCTTTGAACAGAGTTCCATTGAGGGAAAAAAAAAAAAACATACAGTGCCTAACCATCAAGTATGTGAAGATACTGCATAGAAGAACCAGATAAGTGAAAGGGAGTATTTTTGGAATTCAGGCAGCAGTTTTGGAATACTTCCTAAAATTTCTAATAAACCATGTGAAGGCTACCTTGCAAAAATATGCCATCTTGTCACTGGTGCCAGGGTACTTAAATCACAGGAGTATTTGAAGGAATATATACTGAGAGATTTCCTCTTTGCTCTCTTATTTTAGGTCCCACCTAAATCCCTCTATCTCTCAATTGTCACTTTTTTCCCTTCCTCTCTTACTATGCTTTGTTGCTACTGTTATTGTTTATAAACATTGCTCCTCAGGCTGCCTGGGTGGCTCAGTCCCTTAAGCCTGAGCCTTCAGCTCAGGTCATGATCTCAGGGTCCTGGGATTGAGCCCCGCATCGGGCTCCCTGCTTGTTGGGGAGATCGCTTCTCCCTCTCCCTCTCCCACTGCTTGTGTTCTCTCTCTTCGCTGTGTCTCCCTCAGATTAGGAGGGCTTGTTCCTAATTCCCACCAGGTTTCTTCTTAAATAGCATTTTACTAATATGTTCCCTGCATATAGAAGAGTTCAAGGCACACTCTAAACCCTTGATACTGTTGAACAAATTAAGGAAAGAATGAATGAGTGAAATTGGGTTTGAAACTACACATTCAACAGCAACATAGTGGTTGCAAATTTGGCCCTAGAGTCAGACAATTTCTTAGTACTCCCTAGGTGTTTAGCCATGGACAAGTTGCCTAAATTTTTAAACCTCAATGTTTTCTGAAAAAGAAGAGTTTTTATCAGCATTTAATGAAACGATATGAGAAGATCACTTATCTCATTTACCTGGAGATTTATGCTCACAATAAATATTGGCCGTTGCTGTTATTATTGTTATTCTTTATGTATATCATTTAATGCTCTTCCCCAAGCCTCTTTGTACATTTCAGCTTTTCACAAATGTGTTGGTTGACTTGAAAATAAGAGCTATAATTAATAAGAGTGCGTTTCTTCTTTATTCGCTTAAATAGAATAGCTTGCACCTAAAATGAAATAATAAGATTTGAATTTTAATATAGTACCTTTGAAATAATTTTCAACACATTAATTCAAATGTGAAAAAATTTTATTTTATGACATGAGTGATATGGTGATTCTTTCCTGTATGTTTAGAAGGAATGTATTTAAAGAAAATGATCAAAGGGAAAGGTGTGTTTGGGGAAACAGCATGCATTCTTTTAAGATATGGGGCCGAACTGCCAAATGACTAAAGTTGCATAAAAAGGTGATATGACTCTCATGTGTCATGAATCTATAATTACAGTAATGAATAAAAAAATTGTAAATAAGCAGCTCAAAACTACCTGTATAGAATTGCATTAAAAACAAAACAAATTTCTGAGTAACAAATTCGGACTCCAAGCTGTTACGGCAGCAACTACCACTAGATGTCATGTACTTCTTACTCTTTTCCTCTCACAAGAAGTTCTGTAGGTTCTGTGAAAAAATGTTATGTCCTTCAGATTTTAAATTCCAGGCTCTTGATGGACGTAGGTAATAAGACTTTGAGGGTACATTAGGATTTGATAAAATTAACTGTCACTTAGATTGCATCTATGTATGCAACTAATAACCATTTTTGATCAAATTGACCTGTTAATTTAGTCAAACTTAGATTCAATTAACTTGATGTCTGTTTTATGGATTTGACAAATACTTGCAAGGCATTTATTTTATCTAATTTTACCTGTATGTATTTAAAACATGAATCTATATACTGTATATTTATTCAATTTCAGCCTCTGAGGAGTATTTTTGTATTCATGTCATGTAATGGACATGCATATTGGGTCTGTGCTGTGACTTTACCAGAGCCTATTGTAGAAGCAGAACCATCGTGCATTTCACGGAATTTTGCAACTGGAGAAACAAAGAACAAAACAACCTTTAAAATATACTCAGAGATCAGGAAGATAATTCTACCTTGTTTTTAAAAATAAATTCTCTAGAAGCTGATAACACACTCTGATTTAAGATAGAATATCTAAAGTTTTATTTTGAAGTTGGTATTTATTTCTTCATTGACAATGTTTCCCTTAGTGTAGCTAAGGGAAAATGGGTTGTAAGTTAGAAGACTTGTGTTAAATTGACTTGTGTTAAATTGCTTAGCTTTTGCTTATACCTACCTAAAAATGCAAACATTGCCCAGCCATTTATGTATCTGAACTATAATTTTCCAATCTGTGATTTGCTTATGTGAGAATCACATGAGATGACATGTGTGAAAAATTATTACAGAATTACAAAGTCCTGGTCATTCCTATCTTTTTCGTGTGAGCTGGGTAGGGGGAGGTCCTTGAGCCTCTTCAGGGATAATTGAGGGGGAGGGTAGAGGTGTGTGGGGGAATGGAAAGGAGATACACTTATATTTCTCCTAACCGCCTTTTTTCCTAGCCCTGCTCTTTTAGAATTAGTTCCATTTGTGGAAGTTCTTTACTCTGTGCTGAAAATTGGCCCAATTTATTTTTTAAATACCACAAACTTTAAGCTAAATTTGCCTCCAAATTTTCAGAGCAAGTTAGGTGTTTGTGTTGACGCACCATAAATTTGAAATTGAATGTTAAATTTTCTTATCATAAAGGAACTGTGTTGGGTACCCCGATGGCACTTTCTCCCAGGCACCATTATCTCCAGGCTCCAAGTTTTGGCTGTGCCCTGTTACAAGCATTGTATGTTTCTTGCTAACTTTTTATGTAGAACCAATTTCCTATTCTTAGCTTTACTGTTCATATCAGGTTCTTGAGACATACAATTCTCACTTAGAGTGGCCTATCAAGATACTTTCTATTTTTTTTTTTAAGATTTAATTTATTTTTTTATTTGTCAGAAAGAGCGAGAAAGAGAGCAGAAGAAGGGGGAGTGGCAGGCTGGGGGAGAAGCAGGCCGGGAGCCTGATGCAGACTCAATCCCAGGACTATGGGATCATGACCTGAGCTGAAGGCAGGTGCTTAACCAACTGAGCCATCCAGGCACCCCAAGATATTTTCAAAATAAAGGAAATTCTTACCTTGAGTGAAGCTCTCGATGCTAGTTGTAAAGATTATATTTTATTTATTTTTATTTCTTTCAAAATTTACATGTTACATACTGTGGTACTTACTGCATGAAATGAATAAGTTCTGTAGACCTAGTATCAACAGGTATTATGGTAGGAGAAACAAAGCCTTTGTGTTTTCATATTATAGATGTTGTTTTCTAGCATTTTAAATCCACATTCACAGACTTAAATTTATTCTGTTTCGTGATATGCTAATATATTGGTCTGTCCAAACCCCTTTATTTATTCTTTTTATTATTTTTACTTCTTTATTTATGTATTTCACCTCTTTATTTTTACTTCTACTAACCTCACTGCTATATTTTTCATAGTCTTATGAATTTAATGTATATCTATCAAACTTTCCTTTCATATATGTAGATACATATAAGTACAGAAATGAAAAAAATACTATTCTATGTGTGTGTTTAAAAGAAAGTGACTTCATCCTAAATCTATTCTCCTCCTAAATGTTCTCAAATGTCTGTTTAGTTTGAAATGCATTCTGATTGCTATATGTAGATCTAGTACCAAGTAGAATATCATTTTGTAGCATCTTTTTTTTTCTTGTGTCAATGAGCAATTATAGGACAATAGGGCATATTTCTTGTCTATGCCATAGGAGTAATTACACTTAAACCATAGATAGGTTTACATGAAAAGTGCTTAATCAATGGCAGAGGAGTCAGAACAAGTCTCTCCAAAATATGACACTTTAGCGTGAGGATTATTTTCAACTAAAGGCAAAGAGAACCCATCAAACTCAGGAAAAGCTCTTTATTGCCCCTGAACTGCCTAAAATCAATATAAATTTCCTTATTTATGGGGAAAATCTGCAATTATAAAGGAAATTTACACTGGAGAGGGGGCCTGTGCCAGGATAGAGCTATTACTGGAGATCACTTTTTCACCTAGGAAATTTATCTAAGAGGGCAACTTTTGTTTATGAACATTTTTTCCTTTTACCTTCCTATGAGTTGCTTTTCTCCCCTTTGTAGCTCAGACTCCTATTTATATAAGTCCAATTGCCTGGCTTCCTTTTGAGTTTCATATCTTTGGTGGGGGGGCTTCTGTATGCATACTATTAAATTTGTTTTTCTCCTAATAATCTGTTTTATGTCATTTTAATTGTTAGACCAGTCACGGAATCAAAAAGGGTTGGAGGAAAATTTTTCCTCCTCAACAATGGTAATTAACCATATAAGACTAATCTGAATATGGCAAACACATTTAGACGTTATATCTAAATTTTTGAGTATATGATACTATGTCTTGTTAGTTACTTGTGGAACCAAAATTATAAAGTCTACATTCAGTGATACAATTAAGAAGATAGAAAATTTTCTGAGAAATCCCATTTACTCTAGATTGGAGGTTTCCAGATTTGGCTGTACCTCAAAGATACAGGGGCAATCTTACGAAAAATACAAATTCCTCATCTACTTTAGCTCTACTGAATAAGGAACATTGAGGAGAGTTCTGGCCATTCCTCTAATTTACATGTCAACCTAGTAGGAGGAGGTCATGGAATCTTTGTTAATCTCTCTGGGGATAATTTGAATTGACAGAGTAGTGGGGAGTGAAGAGGCAAGTCTGGAGTCTATTTCTATCTATCTGACTATCTTTCTATCCATTTCTAGGTATCTATCTATACAGATCTAGATTATATATATATATATATATATATATATATATATATATATGGAGAGCTTTTATATATATCGTCACATAGATCTATTGAACTCTCTTTTTAGAGAGATGTAAAGGTATAGATAGATAGATTTAGATCATATCTATATATCTATATATCTTGAGTTCCCAGGCAATTCTGATATAAACAGTTCTTAGTACCACTCCTTAGAACATACTATCTCTATGATTGATCAGATATGGATAGCCAAATCTGCTATTAGTATTCTAGTGATGAGGGAGCAGAAGGCAAGCTGAGGACAAAGCACAAGGTGACACCCCCCCCCCCCCACACACACACCTTGGTGGGATATGTATGACATTTCTCAGGTAATCCTGGCTGCCCTAAAGCTAAGGGAAGGGAAAACAAATAGTTAACTAATAGAGATCACAGTCCAGCAAGACATGAGTCTCCCTCAGTTTACAAATGTGTTAGTGATTTACAAGAAAAAAAGAGTTTTTATTCTTATCAATAGCCTAACATCCAGAGACCCTTAGACTCAATTTCCTGGAGTCCTAACATCATCCATCCACCCACAGTGATTTTGGAAACAAAGGTAGAAGGTAATGTAAATAAAATAAAATTTCCTTATAACCTGCAGCCCATTGTCAAGGACTTGTGATAGGCAGAGTATAACATTCCTTCTGAAAACTCCCAAATGTCTTAATGTTAATGCTTTACTAGAGAGGGGAAAAAAACCCTTAACCTGATAATGACAAGGCCTCCAATATCTTGTAGGTCCTCTTTAGCATATAAAAATTCTTTTGTGAAAGCCTCCCTTTTCCTTACATCCCCCAACTCCCAAGTATATAATCAATCACCCCTTACAACCCTAGTGCAGTAGCTCTTTCTGCCCACCCGGGCCTGTCCCTGTGCTTTAATAAAACCACCATTTTGGGGCACCTGAGTGTCTCAGTCATTAAGCATCTGCCTTCAGCTCAGGTCATGATCCCTAGGTCCTGGGATCCTGCTCCTTGCTTCAGTGGGAAGCCTGTTTCTCCCTCTCCCACTCCCCCTGCTTGTGTTCCTTCTCTTACTGTGTCCCCCTCTGTCAAATAAATAAATAAAATTAAAAAAAAAAAAGAAACCCACAATTTTGCACCAAAGGTGTCTTAAGAATTCTTTCATGACCTTGGGCTCCAGACCTCACCGCACCAATCCTCACCTATATTAAAAAATTGCATCACTAACACAGAAGGGATTCAACTTAATGGTATTGATGTCATCATATATTATTTAAAGATTGAAAAATATTATTTGTTGGTTAAGCATTTTAAAAAACATGGAAGAAGCAATGGTCTTTTTTTCTAATTGTTTCAGATTAATGATTCTCATTGCAACTCTTAGCTAAAATTTGGTAATTTTAACATTTGATTTTATTCTTGGCCTAATCATTTCTAGGTTTGGGTATTTTGGTATTCCTTTGCACCAGGTATTATATATTTTCGATATTTTTTATGTAAATTAACTCAGCAGTGGGTCATTTCAGCTCAGTTACATTTATATGTGAAATTTCCAATTCCTTAGTTATTTTAAAATCTTTGTGTTTGTGTGTGTGTGTGTGTGTGAATATTTATTAGTAAAAGTAGAAACTATAGGGTGTGGATAAAGCCACATCACACTTAAAATGCTAGTCTGAAGATCATAAATATGTTCAAAATTCATCTCAACACTTTTTCACTCAAAGGATGAGTTCTAGGTCAATTCAGATAAATCCAAAACAAACTCCTGAATGGATGTGTGCTTATAAGTTATAGAGGAGAAAGTGGCTGACGGTGTGCACTTGTGACTAAATACACTTGCCTCAGCCATTCTGGAGAGAATAATTACTAGACATTTTAGCCATCACTCAGAATTATACCATAATCATTTTTAAAGCCAATTTTGATAATGTCCTATGAAAATATGAACCCTGATCTGGCCAGAACTGATTATTATGGATTCATGCCAGACTTTTTTTTTTTTTTTTTTTTAAACCAGTGGCTGGATAATTTCTAAAAATAGGACCTGAAAAAAATATTTTCTAAGCACAAGTTGTTCAGATAGTGTTTCCATGTTGTTTCACTGAAGAAAAATTATAGACACTAATTAACAAATAGTGCTTTATATTCTTTGAAAAGAGATTTTACTTATAAAATGCAGGCAGAAGTGATTATGTAAGGTATTACACTGAGGTTGTATTCCCTGGACATGTGATTGAAGGTTTTCTTCCCCACTCCTAGAAAGCTATCACAGTCCAAGTCTCTTTAAACCCTGAAGGTTTGATAAGAGCAATTGAAAATCCATGAACAAAATTTTAACACTACTCCATTTCAGCAAAAAGGGATTAATTAAACTCAATTTGTAAATCTTCAACTACTGTGTCGAGAAGTCAGTGGTTTAAGACTGCTAAAGGAGGAAATGTTGGTGACAGAAAAATGCACTATGTTTTTCTTCAAATAAAAGAGAATGGAAGTGAAAGATAAAACAAAAGATGATCACAGATAGCCTCCAATGGTAGGCAAATGGATAGGGCAGGCAGGCAGAGAATGGACTGCACTAAAATGCTGCTTATTTACTGGTGTTTGGAGTGCTCTATTTTTTTGGATGAAAAAAGAGATTGTTGTCCTACTTGGGAAATCTTTATTTGGCCTTGGCTGAGAAATTTCCTGCCTCTCTTTTTCATGTTGTAAGGACTACAAACATCTCACAATGGCTCCGATGTTGGAAAGGTAGGATAAAACAAAAACAAAAACAAAAAACAAAAAACAAAACCTAGAAGAAAACTACCTGCAGAGACTATCAGTTTGGGGCCCAGCATGACTTAATTAAATATTGGAAATGACTAAAAGAATCTGTTAAATCACAATAATGGAAGAAGTTTTATGCTTTAATACTTAAGTAAAATTCTGAATGCCCAAACTTTTAAGCAAGTCCCATGAATAGATTTTTATTCATAATAATTTTTGTCAAACAAAAGTTCACATTAAAGAAATAAAAAAAGAATCCAAGTGTATAGTTTTTTATATGAATCTTTTTTTGAAGATATGTTATTTGTTTATACCTCTAGATTTCTAGTATTTCATCTGTTATACTGAAGATCTGTGGTGCACTATGTGCTGGCATTTTGCAAAATGTAATTTTCTCAGGAAAGACAAAGATGTTAATAATAAAAATGGCAGCATTATTATTAATGTCAAGAAAAGTGACATTTAAAAAAGACTTTTACATTTAAATGCTTTTTTTTAAATGAGAGACTACAGAATATATGCAAAGATAATAAAAGAAAACATAAACATAATCTGTATTAGTCTGAAAACAAAATAATTTTATGATCATAATATATGTATAATAACATCTATGAACTAAATTTTAGCACAAGTTTGATGTTACCTATGTAAGGGAAAAATACACCAATATCTAGAATTCGATGTCTCAGATCACACCAGTAGGAAATACCTCTTAAGTATTATTCACATAGCTGAATTTTTATTTATTTATTTATTTTTTGGTAGAAAATGAAATGGATTTCCTACTTTTCCATGCTGGTTCATTTTATGTATTTCACCCCTATTTATTTTTATTGCTACCATGTAATAATGTCTGATGAGAGCTCCCTATTAAGCATTCCCATGGGAAGACAGTATAGAAGAAATTTGCTTTTAGTGTTCAGGTATAATTTTCCAGTAATAAAGGTCCATTAAGGTTTTTCTTAAAGAAAATGTATTTTCTAATTAGCCATATAACTTTTTTCTCTACCAACTCCACTAAATCAAAATATTTCATTCAAATGATATAGTTTCTCAACAAATATATTTATTAGCAAATATATTTAATAGCAACTCTTGGGAAGTGTTGCTGATAATTGATGTGGGAAACAAAGGTAGAAGAGAAATTATTAAATTTCCATTCACAAGTCCTTGAAACAGGCAGAGTGACATTCCTCTAGGGACTCAACTGCCTCAATGTTAATACTTTGCTAAGGGCAAAAGGCACCTCCACCTGACCCCCCAGAATCCTATAGGTCTACTTTAACATATACAGATTCCTTTAGAAATTTCCTTTATCTCTTAACTCCCCAAGATATATGTTGGCAAACATCCCCCAACCATATGACCCACCAATATACATCTGCATGGTTAAGGTTTTTTCAGACATAATAAATGACCTCTTCCCAACAATAACTAGCTCCCTCAAGGTACTGGGAAGCTTGTTTCCAAAATTCTTTAGACATAGAGTACTATCCTTAACCCTTTTCCAATTTGGAAGTATATAATGGGCCTCTCCTCATGACCCCAGTGCTGCCCTTTCTGTCTGTGGGGCCTGTGCCCATGCTTTAGTAAAACCTCCTTTTTACCAAAGATGTCTCAAAAATTCTTTCCTAGTAGGTTTTGAACCCTAATATTCTTTCCTATATCATAAATGAAAGATGGGGTGGGGCACAGTCTTTGGAATCAGAGCCCACAATAACAAAATTCTGGCTCTGACATTTGGAGGATAACTGATCTTGGAAAATTGCTTAGCCCCCTTGAACCTGTTTCATCATTTCTAAATTGGGGATAATAATGATCTCTTTCACAGTGTTGATAAGATTAGATGAAGCAACACATTCAACATCTCTATAGTACAATTTCTGGTATTTAGTTACCCCTAACAATGCTGGCTGTTTTTATTGTTAATATTACTATTATTAAAATCTTTCAACTTTCAACATTTTGAGGAACCTCCATGCTATTTTCCAGAGTGGTTGCACCAGCTTGCATTCCCACCAACAGTGTAGGAGGGTTCCCCTTTCTCCACATCCTTGCCAGTATCTGTCATTTCCTGACTTGTAAGGTTTAGCCATTCTGACTGGTGTGAGGTGATATCTCATTGTGGTTTTGATTTGTATTTCCCCAATGCCAAATGATATGGAGCACTTTTTCATGTGTCTGTTGGCCATCTGGATGTCTTCTTTGCAGAAATGTCATGGACATTGGGGAGGGTATGTGCTATGGTGAATGCTGTGAAGTGTATAAACCTGGCGATTCACAGACCTGTACTCCTGGGGATAAAAATATATTATATGTTTATAAAAAATAAAAAAATATATTGCAGGTACAAAAAAAAAACTTTCAACTTACTGCCTATGGCCCAGAGAGCCTTAATGAACTCAATAGAGGTTTTCCCTGAGTCTATGCTTCTGACCTCCCTTTTCTTATAGCATTCACTCTAGAAAACTGGTTATTGTATATTTCTCTCTGCCCCTGTGAAGTGCAAATCTTTTTAAAAGGCTTTTGCCAGTTTATAACTCAGGGCTCTCTTTGTCAAGAACTCTGGAGCTATCCCTTTGAGATGTAATCATCAAGGAAGACAGCAACCTGTCTCCCAGTTTCTGTGAGAGGGTAGCAGCCTCTTGCTTCAAGTTGTAAAATTACCTCATGGCAGAAGGCAGGAGAGTTTGCTTTTCTTTTGGGTCAAGCCAGTTAGCCAACATGGAGACTATTCCTCAACTCTTAGAAATTCTCCTGCCTTTTATTTCAGCAAAGTTGAGTTTCCAGACTCTGTTCTCTTATCTATTGCTGTCAATAGTATCATAGTAAAATCAACTTTTCTCTGCTCATCTTTTCTGGTGTAAGTTTTGCTTGTTGTTGTTGTTTGTTTGTTTGTTTGTTTGTTTTCTTTTTTTTTTAATTAACTAATGCATAGTAAGTACTTGATAAATGGCAGTAGATACTGTTTTTAATATTATTAGAATAGTGATGTGAACATCACTTTTTTACCTATTTGCTTGAAGATTGATTATTTATACTAAGTTGCTTACATAAAAAACTAGAAATGTTGAAATTTGTGATGGGAATATGGTGTTTCTGCATTATTTATTTGCAAAAAGAGGATTTGGGGTGAAGACAGGACAGACCACTGTGGACATGAGTATGTAATGGCTGAGTAGGGCATGATTTTGTTTAAGATGAGGCACTAAAGGAGCTATGAAAACTATATGGTTATTGGATGACCAAATGCCTAATAAAAAAATAAAAGATATAGGGGAGCCTGGGTGGCTCAGTAGGTTGAGCCTCTGGCTTCGGCTCAGGTCATGATCTCAGGGTCCTGGGATCGAGCTCCGCATCAGGCTCTCTGCTGGACAGGGAGCCTGCTCTGCACATGCCCGCCACCCCCTGCCTGCCTCTCTGCCTACTTGTGATCTCTCTCTGTCAAATAAATAAATAAATAAATAATATTTTTTAAAAATAAAAGATACAGAAAAACAACAGGTCTTGGAATGAAAGAAACCTGTATCCCTGTGTCCCAATTATGGGAGTTAGGGGTTGCCAGCAAGTGTGTGGTTGACAATGACGACAGTGGTAAGAAAGCAATAACATCTTCAAGTGAAGTTGGCTTGGAGTTTTCTATCCTTGATCCACATCAGCTTGATGTTGTCCCCAGATTCAATTCTCAACACGTGCTCTGGGAGCAACTTAGAAATACAAATGAAATCAGTAAGGCTGAAATGTAGGCAAGCTATTGATATTATTTAATTTATTTGTTAGGCAATGCCTTCCAGTTAAATGTGTTGATATTTATTTTTAATAGATATGTTCTGAAGCATTTATTTTAGGCTCAAATTTTATTACCCCAATCTTTTTCAACTTAGAATGTTTAGTGTTAAGATACAATAAAGACAGGAAAAGACTAAAAAAGAAAGATAATGGAGGAAAAAAAGAAAATGTAGAAACCAAAGGGTGGGGGGAGCATGGGGAAAGAAACCAAAACCTTAAGGCTTTTTACAAAGTAAAGCTACTTCTTTCATACCTAAGACCAAATATGCTTTGCAGAGCAAAAATTCAAGAAAGGGGACTTTTCTGTTTCACAAGTAACAGAACAAGCAAGTTTGTTTGTTTGTTTTAGTTTGCTTTTAATGCCTATTCTGATACTTCAGGGAAAACTGCAACGAGATAGGAAGACAACACATCGGACTTCTTTATCAGTCAGTAGTGGCATGATCAGAGGCTCTTAAACTTTTTGGTTTCAGGACACACTTTTAAACTCTTAAAGTTATTAATGCCCGCAAAGAATTTTGGATTGTGTGGGTTTTTTTCTGTTGATATTTACCATAGTAGAAGCTAGAACTGAGGAATGTTTTAAAATATTATTTTAAAATAACAGGAACAAATTCTCTACATTTTAACATAAATAAGCTCTTTCGAGAAAAATTTCTATACTTGCCAAAACAAAATATTAAGAAGAGTGGCATTATTTTATATATTTTTGAAATTTCTTTTATGTCTGGCATACTAAAAACACAGCTAGAATCCTCATTTCTGCTTCTTTTAATCTTCTGCAATACTTTGTTTTGGTTGATGAACATGAAGAAAATCCAAAGCACACAGATTTGTAGTAAGAAAGACAGGATTTCATGGAACACCCAAATAACACACTCGGTTCTCACTTTGAGAACTGCTTGACTAGATTATTTGAGAGTTCACAAATCATAGTGGTTTACAGAAAACACCTCCCAAATCTCAGAGACTCTCCACAACAAAGGTTTGCTTCTTGCTCATGCTTCATTTCATGTGGCTCAACTGGGAGCTTTGCTCAGTAATGTCTGCAGCCAGGGACTCGGACTATCTGCTCGGATAAGCCAGTGCTCTGGCACTGCTAGTCCTTGAGGGAGAGCAGAATGAGCACAGGGAAACATGCACTTGTTCTTAAAGGTTCTGCTGGAAAGTGACCACCTCACTGTCCATCATGTGTTGTTAGCCAAAATACTTACTTCAAGAGTCAATAAGCAGGGGAACCTGGGTGGCTCAGTGGGTTAAAGCCTCTGCTTTTGGCTTAGGTCCTGGGATGGAGCCCCACATCGGGCTCTCTGCTCAGGGGAGAGCCTGCTTCCTCTTCTCTCTCTCTCTCTGCCTGCCTCTCTGCCTACGTGTGATCTCTGTCTGTCAAAAAAAAAAAAAGAGTCAATAAGCATAATACTCCTTCAGGGAGGACACAATATTGTTGAACACAACTTAGTTTTCCATACTTATAAATGACCAAAATATATTTGTTAAAAATGTCCCCTAGTCTATCTTTAGGTGAAAGTATTATTTCAAAAAGGAAATAATTTTTAAATATAATTATAACATTATATTAAATTAGATGTGATTTGGTTTCTGTGTTTTTTTAGCTTCATCAATGGATATTCTCTTAAGAAATGTTATTGCAGACAAATTTTTAGCATATTGTATATCTAAGGATTTCTTCTTTTTTAAAAAATTGTGTTATGTTAGTAACCATACATCATTAGTTTTTGATGTAGTGTTCCAAGATTCATTGTTTACGTATAACACCCACTGTTCCACGCAATACATGCCCTCCTTAATACCCACCATTTCTTTTTAAAACTATGTATGAAATAAATAAATAAATAAATAAATAAAACTAAGTATGAGATTTTGATAAGAAATGTGGTCTTGTGGGAAAATGAGGCATGACATAATTTAAGCTAGCAATATTAAAATAAAAATGATATTTGCAAACATTTATTGAATACCTACGGTGTACTCATGTATTATACTAGTAATTTTAGGATTTTACCTCCCACCTGAATGAATTTCTGGTTGGATTCTCATATGTAATCCTGTGTGGAAACTTTGATATTTAGTATAATAAATACAAATAAATGTTTTGAAGATGGTTAAAATTATATGGATAAAAAACAGTTGGTCATAATCATTTATTTAACTCGAAAAGAAGACCTATTGTAGGTGCTAATAATTTAAAAAGAAAAAAATTTTTTCCTTTGGAAAATAATAGTCATTTTATAGTCTTATTATATCACCAATGTATTCATTTCCTATTGCTGCTATAACAAATTACCATAAATTCAGTGGTTTAACACCATACAAACTTATTATATTTTAGTTTTGGAGATCAGAAGTCCAAAATGATTTTACAGGCTAATACCAATTTGTCTGCAGAGCTGCATCCCCTTGGAGGCTCTAGGAGGAGAATCTGTTTCTTTCCTTTTTCAAGCTTCTAGATGGCTCTTGGATTCCTTGGCTTCTGCCCTTTCCTCCAGTTTCACTGCCTGTCTCTCCCACCTCTCTTTCCTTCATCACGTCTCCTCTTGGTCTCTGACACTTCTGCCCACCCTCTTATAAGGACATTTGTGATTATATTGAGTTCATCCAAATAATTCAGGATGATCTTTCTAATCAAGAGCCTTAATGCAATCATACCTGCAAAGTCTTTTTTTTTTTGCCATGTAAGGTAACACATTCCCAATTTTGGAGATTAGGACACAAATAGCATTGGGGGGAAGTTGTTCATTATTCTGTATCCAGTATATATATTTTTTAATTCTTATATGGTTCAGTAGATTTATATAGGTTTCAGATTACCTGTGGGGATCGTAGGAGATGCATGTTTAGAATTTAGGTGAAAACTGTATTTCTTTTTTAATATCCATAAAAACTTCAGAATACTGCCAAATACCCTTCCTCATTCTTAGCTGTAGATCACTTTATCCATGAAGCTCAATAACCTTTGCAATTTTATCTTTTGGATTTCAAGTACTATTATTATCCACATAGAAAGCCTAATCATCCCTTTCATTTCCCTGTTATCTTCATACATAACTGGGTGACCTAGATATGCCTCAGAATAAATGGTGGAGGTCTTCAAAACAAAACAAAGCAATACAAAAAACACCATTTAACTGCCTAGACATATTTCCAATTAAGTAATTGTTAAATAAGAATGTGGTAAGATTATATGTCAGTTTCAAGGATATTTTTTCTGTTAATCACTCTGTGTAACACAATCCTTGCTACTTGTCACTATCCCAGGTAGATCACTTAGATTATTCCAGCAAGGAGGAAGTACAATATAGAATAACTCCTCTGAAATCCCATACACCAGAGGTTGTCAGAATTGCCATCTGTCTGTCTCATTTTCTTTAAAAGAAAGCAAGAGTTTGGGCGCCTGGGGGCTTCAGTCGATTAAGTGACCAACTCCTAATTTCAGTTCAGGTCATGGTCTCATGGGTTGTGTGACCAAGGAAGGGCATCAAGCCCCTCATGAAGTTTTGGGCTCAGGGAGTGAGTCTGCTTGAAGATTCTCTCCTTCTGCCCCTCCCTCTGTTCTCTCTCTCTCTCTCCCCCACTCAAGTAAATAAATAAATCTTTAAAAAAGTACAAGAAAGCAAGAGTCAATACATAGAACAACTTTTAAGACAATGGCTTTGTTATTTTATAAACAATTTTACAGCAATTTTCCATGGGAATGATTTCCCTAATTTGATTTATTTTGTTTATATTAATACTGATCTTTTTTTTATTTTTTAATTAATGCTGGCACCATATATTAAATTCTTACATTTGCTAGGCTACGTGGAAACCCCTCACACACATATTCTCATCTAGTACTCTCATGAAGCACATAATTGGCCCTAATGCATATGAAATCAAGTTATATCTTATCTTATTCTCAGCTACTTATGTCTTAATATTCAGGTAAAAGTTTTGCTTGTAGCTAACTTGGCTATGAACTCAAGACTTCAAGTTACCTTTACAAACCTATTAAAAAAACAAAATTAGTGAACAAATTGGACTTTCACTAAAAGCTTTATAATAGAGATAGAACATGTTTATATACCATATATCTTACTCAAAGTATCATGCCTATTCACAAACTATTTGTTACCTGGTTGATAATGAAGTAAGCACAAGAATTTTATATCACAAAGAGATTACCTTAAGAGTTTCTAAATTACTCTCTCTGTATCTTTACTTATCCTGTCATGGGAATGTAATCAAACGATTCCTGGACTGGCACTGGTTGGAAGTTCACATTAGGGAAACCCTACTCTGTAGTACAGTAAATAACTTACAATAAGCCACCTGAAACTGATTTTTCCAAATACCTGATAAATCATGACTCTACTTGAGATTTTTCCCTTTTGCAACTTTTGCTAATTAGGGTCCAGATTTTTACAACCATCATGATGCCTCCCCAAAGTTAAAATTTCTCATCTTTTGTTACTTGTTCAATTTCTTTGGTTTATAACCTCTTCAAAATAACTTATTGAGCACTATTACGAAATGTTCTCCTCAAAAGGAATTTTTTCCTTAAAAGTGTAATTGTAAATCAACTCATTGACTCACACACAAAAATAACACAGCCAGAATAAACCAGAACTGACTCCAAAGTCTGTGAGCAAAAACCTTCCTCAAAAGGACATTTTATAATACTAGAGATGCTTATTAGGGCTTATTAGGGAGTTGAGGGTTTTTGTGTATGTGTTTCTTTATTTTTCCTTCTTTACATTAAAAAAAATTTTTATTTATTTATTTGGGAGAGAGAGAGAACACATGAGTTGAGGGGGGGCAGAGGGAAAGAGGGAGAGGAAGAGGGAGACGCCCGGCTGAGCAGGGAACCAGACCCAGGCTGGATCTCAGGATGCTGAGATCATGACCTGAGCTGAAGGCAAATGCTTAACCTATGAGCCATCCAGCTGCCCCCTTCTTTACATTTTTATATAAATCTGAAAATCTTGAGAAATAAAGCTGAAAATACCTCTTTGAAAATAAAGTTGGAAAAAAAAAAAAGAAAAGAAAGTTGAAAGTGTCCTTATGTAGTTGATGAGTAACTAACACGAATTAATACCATTTCCTCTTTGGGAAAGATAACATTGTATGGAATAAAAAGAGACCTGAAATTGACAATTGTTATCAGAGGAGAAAAGTCAAGTGGGCGGTTAAGTGGTAGGAACAGAAAATAGGGTACTGGTAATCTGAAAACCTCAAATTGTGAGACAAAACCCTACTAAGTTTATTTCATCTGAATTATGCATTCTGGATGTATGACTATTCCATGTTCTTATCTAACAACCCAAAATACCAATCCCCAAATACTAAGCCATGGCCCGTGGCCTTTGAACAAGGTCTGTTCACAAAGAAGTGTTGTTGTTGTTTTTAATCAATTTGCTGCTCATTGAGAAAAATACTGCATAGAATTTTTATAAAATAAAAGCACTCAAAGAACATATTTTTATTGTTAGATTTCCTAACTGAAGTTTTTAAAATTATGCCATTTTCGGGACCTTTTTTGAGATGTAGACTTGTAAAATTCACAAGTGGGGGCATCACAAGTCGGGTGCAAAGAATACAGGTAAAGGAATATGAGCACTTACACTTTTGCTTTAGTCATTTTCTAGATGTAACTGAAAATATATATACCTCCCTCTGCTGTAAATATGTGTAGAGACACTGATTAATTGATTTAGTACATAGCTGGACACGGAAAAGAGAACCATCATTCAGTGTAATTGAAAAGCCTTAGTAAAAGCCACAGTCAAATATACTTTCATAGTTTGAATCATGTCAGGAAGGTGGGGAAGGGAGAGATGGTGCCATAAGGCTACAGCAGACTATTCCAAGTTCGTAGAGAAGAATACATTTTTTCCTATTGATCTTTTATCCACATGTATCTAATTAAACTAGATTTTAATTATCATCCAGGGCTCTCTCATGAGTAGAGGAAATGCCAATTTTTTTTTTTTTTTTTTGCTGAGAGTGGGTAGCAGTTTTCCTTCCGGCAAAAGACAATGTAGTTTGGCAGTGATGTGCATATCTTTCACTTTGTTTTTGTGCTTTTCAGGGTAACCTGCAGGGAACTGAGCAGGAGGGTACGGCGTAAAAACCTCCCAAAATGGAAGAAACAACTATGTACCCTAACCTCTTCTGTGTGGTGGGAGATGACAGCACAAACAAGTGCATTACAATAACTCACTGCTGATCCATAAACATTTAGAAGGGGTATATTTCATTTATGTAAAATTCTCTAAAGTAAAGAGCCATTTGTGTTTGGTAAATAGGCTTAGTCCTCATTATAAAAACTGAGTCTCTGGGACCTGTTTATTGGCTTGAAATAGTTTTATAAAAAGAGATGGAATTTTATAAAAATAGTTTTATAAAAAGAGAGCTCTCTGGTTAATTGAGAGAAGATTTGAAGCTCCAGAAGAGAATCCAAAAGATAGAAAATGAGCAGCAGAGAAAGGCAACAAAGGAATGACAGAATATTTTATGCTATGGAATATAAATCATTAGAATACATACAGATCTTTAATTAAAAAATAAGAACTTGAAGGAACAAAACTTATGAGGAGATAGGGAAATCTGTGCCAAGATTTCTTGAATATTTGAGAGGCACTGAGGTCCCTGTTGAGATTTTGGTCATACTAGGGTGGACTTGCTGTTTTTATTGTTGTTGTTTTCTTATGGCTGGGATTTAAGTATACCATGCCAGATTCTGGAATAGTTCATTTTATATTGCCTCAGTAAGGATTACATTTAGAAGTACGAAATATAAAACCCAAAGAACTATGGTTTAAATGAGTAAAAGGTTGTTTTTTTGTTTTTGTTTTTTTAAATCTCACAACAATATGAAGACCTGGGAAAAGCAAACTCTCTCTCCAAAAATGCCATCAGAGAACCGAGACACAGTCTTTAGCAGGTGGTCCTTACCCTAATGCTTGTTGGCACTAGTTCAGACCAACTGCTAAACTGGCAGGTATCTGGCAGGTATAGTGTTCACATGCCAGAGAGGGAGAAGGGGGAAGAGGAGACAGAGAGACTTGGAACTCCACCCCTTAATTTTCGCTGAGTCTCATCAGTAGAAGTGGGTTATGTGGTCAGATTTCAGAAGGTTGCTAGAGGGAAAGGCCAGAGCACTAAGAACATTGGCCTTTGGGGCACGTGAGTGGCTCTGTTGGTTGAGCATCTGACTCTTGATCTCAGCTCAGGTCTTGATTTCAGGCATGTGGAGTTTAAGCCCCATTTGGGACTCCATGCTGGATGTAGAGACTGCTTTATTTATTTATTTATTTATTTTAAATTTTTTATTTTTTATAAACATATATTTTTATCCCCAGAGGTACAGGTCTGTGAATCACCAGGTTTACACACTTCACAGCACTCACCAAAGCACATACCCTCCCCAATGTCCATAATCCCACCCCCTTCTCCCAAACCTCCTCCCCCCCAGCAACCCTCAGTTTGTTTTGTGAGATTAAGAGTCACTTATGGTTTGTCTCCCTCCAGGAACAGTTTTGATCAAAAGTAACAGTGGCCAGTTGATGTTGGTATCTCCTCAGCAAGCTGTGACTAGAGACTGCTTTAAAAAAATGTCTGCCACAAGTTTCTTCAAATGAATTCATTATTTTGGGAGGAAATATTGCCAGTATTCAGTTTAAATCAATGTCCTAATTATAGTTAATGTTAATTTGGTGACAAAATGTTAACCAAGCTATTTAACTGATTATTGATATCCTAACTAGAATGTTTTTAAAACTACTGAAATATTGTCCTACTTAGTCATTTCTTGCTTCTACTGATAAACTATTGAGACACAAAGATATGGATACAAGTTATTGACATGACTAAACAGTTATAGGGACTGAAATAATTAAAATAAATTGAGACAAATGTCCAGGTTGTGTTAAAAATATGGACAATTTCAGTATTGATGGTAAATGCTTATCAAATGTTTGTTGTGGGTGTTGCATTATGTTAGGAAATATCTTCATATCTACTTTAACTTTCCGCTATTTCTTCCACATGGAATACTTGGTGGAGATGGAAATGACCAATGCAAGTGCCTGAAATTGTACATATCAAAGATTCACACCCTCCACAGAGAATCAGCATGTATCTGACTGTTAAAATACAAGTATTACTGGAAGGGTAACATATTTTAACCACCAATTCTTTTGTATTAAGGAGTTAATCAGAAGCCTACTTTAGTGACAGAAAGGCCTTGGGGATTGGCCTGACTTCCAAGAGTTTAGGATCTAGAGGCATAAGTCAGGAGGGCTCTGAATAGAGAAATTGAAGGCTAAGATGTTCATACTTTGCAATTTTGACTGAAACTAATATAAAAAGGAAGCTAATGAGTTAAACATTTAATGAGACCTGTTACAACTTCCAGAATTTAGAGGTTATCAGTGTAAAATCTTTATGACAGCCCTCCATGTAAATCTATTTCTGCTTGAGGAATTTTAAAACATATCTTCCGCTTCCGAATTATTCTTATAAGAGGTTTTCACATCCAACTTAGTAGAACACCCAAATGCAATGAGATAAATGATGTCCTCTCTGGTTGGCATCATGTTGAGATTTTTCATCTCTAATTCTGTTATCCTATGGTTATCTTCTCCTCTGAATTATGCATATACACTGTCAATTAAATTAAAAACCTTTCAATAAATTATGCTTAGGTCTGTAGAAACAGTGAATCTGTTCTGAATTAATGTGATAATCTCTCTTCATTATCCTTTATTGGTTTAAGAAAAAAGTAAGTGGCCTCTGAACCTTCCTCTGGCATGTAATTTTGAAGGACTATTTGCTTGAAATTCAGAATTCCTTCTACCTATCAGTAATTTTACAAATGAGCAGTTAAAAAAAAAAACAACAACAAAAAAACTAGTCCAGATACTTCAGAACTGATAATTGGTTATTATCTAAATTATTCAATTGTTCTAAAAGTGATACAGAAAAAATCTCCACTAGAGTGTGTCTTTCTGCCTTGATGCTTTACTGACAAAATTATCACACATAACCTCCTGTTATATGCAGGGCTAGGGGATCCTACTCTCTGATCTGCAAAAGGAAAGAGAAACACAGAGGGAGTAGAATATAGATTATACTATTTTTTTTTCTTTTTAGTCTAAAATAATATCAAATTTACAGAAAAAGTTGTAAGAATATTACAGAGTTTGTTTCTCCTGAACTATTTGGGAATAAATTGTCAGCATGATGTTCCATCATCTTTAAATACTCAGGTTCATATTTCCTACAAAAAGGAGGATTTCCTATATAACCACAATATGACCATCAAAGTCAGGAAATTAATAGTGATACATTCCCACTGTATAAAGCACAGACCCACTGAATTGTTGTCAACCATGCCAGTGATCCCCTTTATGGCAAGAGAATCCAGTCCAAGATCACTCATTGCCATTTAGCCATCATGGTTTTTTTTTAGCCTCACAATCTGTAACTGTTGTCCAGTCTTGCCTTGATTTTTGAGACTTTGGTACTTTTGAGGACTATAGGTCAATTACTTTGTAGAATGTCTCTGAGTTTGGGTTTTCCTGATGCTTTCTCATTATTAAACTCAGGTTACTCAGTGTTGGCAGAGATGCCCCAGAAACGATGCTATGTTCTGCTCATAACTTCAACATCATAGCATCCTATTAAGTGGCTCATAATTTTGATTTCTCACATTACTGATATTGATAATTTTGGTCACATGATCAAACTGGTAATCTGGTTTTTCTGCAGTAAAGATACTCTCTTATCTTTTATATTTAATAAATATTTTTGTGGGAGGCAGTTTGAGATGATATAGATATTCCATTTTTTTCTCTAAATTTTACTTACTCGTTTAACATATATTTGATGTTTCTTGCTGAACTACTTTTTGCTATAATAATTATCAATTGATGATTTTCTAATGTGACTATTTCCTTTATATTTATGAGCTGGCATCCTTTTCTAAGGAAAAGTTTTCTTTTTTCTTCTATTTATTTTTATCAGTATTGGCCAAAAAGTTATTGTTTTGCCTAATGAGCTATTTGGTATTTTTTATTATTCATTTGTTGGTCACGTATCCAGATTTGGCCAACATGAACTCCTTGAAGCTAGCTTCTGAATTAATCTTTTGTTTTGTTTCTGGTTTTATTTTGATACGTTTCCATCCGTTTAAAAAAAAAAAAACTATTTTTCTTTTTTTAGAGAGAGAGAGAAAGAGAGAGAGAGCATGTGTGTGAGTGCGGGTGGAGGTTGGGGGTGAGGGGCAGAGGGAGAGAGATAATCTTAAACAGGTTACATGCCCAGAGCTTAGTAAAGTCCAATACAGGGCTTGATCTTAACAACCCTGAGATCATGGCCTGAGTCTAAATCGAGAGTCAGGCAATTAACCGACTAAGCCACACAGGAGTCATCCCATCATTCCTTTTAATAGAGAATACTATTTATAAACCAGGATCTGTGATTCTTGGTGTGGTCACTGTCATTTGGATATTGCTCTTTTTAGGGCACATAAGTAAGTAAAGCAATGAAACACACACACACACACACACACACACACACACACACACACCGTTCCTTTTACATCCATATTTGCTTCTATATCTCTATAGATTGAAAAATACATGATTTCACACAGATACTTCCAATTCCAATATATCACTCTCTAGAATAAAAACCATGAATTTATACTAATGTCTACTATTGAAATTTGTGTCTCAAATTCCTATTCCAATGTAACACCACAAGGTCAATTTTAGTTTTCTTCTTTTTTGTATTTGTAACCTCTCTTCAAATACCAAGAAACCTAACTCCACTTATCCACAGTATATTTACTATTGGACCAGTGTCCCCTTTGTGTAGCCAGCTCCCCATTGTCACAGCTGCTATCCTCTGTGTAGGTACCTCCTCACTGTACTTGGGTTCTGACCACCCACCAAGATATCCTCTTAACACTTCTCTTCTCCCATTCAGACCCTTCCTTATTCTGTCCCGGCTGTATGACACCGCAATGAGCCTCTATCACATCTCTTCACACTCTCAAGCTCTGATAACACATGGGGTCTCTGATGCACTTCCTCCTAGAAAACCTTCACTCCATTTGGGTTTCAACATTCAAAGATGGGCCACTGCCCTCCTTCCCTTCCCTCCCCACCTCCTCAATACCTCCCTGCCACCACCATAGATGCCTAATTTGCTCAGGTCACAAAATAGTTTTAGGGAAGGACAAAGGAAGGATCAGAGGAGGATGAAAAAATATATACACGAAAGAAAGAAGATGGAAAGCGAGGCAAGAAGGAAACTATACCATTATTTAAAAGTTCAGAGGATACCCATCCTCTTGCTGCAGGTGTGAATGTGGACACTTACCCACATACAATTGGAGGTGCTGATTATTTCAGCTCTTCTGTAGCAAAATTTAACTGGAGGTTGTTAAAACAGTAATCGTGCCACAAAGTGGTGATTTTATAATAAAATACAAAGTACATGGAGCAGAAGAATTTAAATCTGCTCAATGATCTATTTGGTCATTTTAGTCTATATAATTATAGGATTCTTAGGGGAGAAATAGATGAGTACAGGAGTATGAAGGGAGGTTTCAGAAAATTTTTATTGTCAGGGATTAGCAGTGTGGTGTTTTGTTTCTGTTTTTGTTTGTTTCCAGAAAACAAATATCAGAGAGGCAGAAAGAGGATTAGATAGTACAGGATTATTGTCATTCTGGTTTTGGAATATAGGTTGATTAGTATAATTTGATTGCCTACAGCAGCGACTAAAATCTGATGCCTAGTAGATAGAGAGTGACTCTTGAAATCAAAGCCTAAACTGAGTGCATTGACAATGATGACAAGTCACATCCATCTGAAGTTCCTGGACTGCATGAGAATTTTGCATATTTTTAATTTCAAATTCTCTTGTACTTGGATGAAAATCCTCATATTTTAGGAAAATATGGTCAATGTTCTTACACAGTCAATATTTATGATGCTAAGCCCATGTCAAAATGACTCTAAATAATCATATTTGGCAAAATATTATATGTAACAAACTCAGAAGTAAGTACAAATATAATTACTGTACTTAGGAAGGGAAACCATCCAAGAGTTGTTCATTTATGCGTTTCAAAAAATGTACATATATGGACTCACAAGTAGTACAATGATAGTAAATAATTAATGACATAATTTGGTAAGCATTCTTTTATGAAAATATGTATTTTCCTAATATTCCTTTTATATCTACATCTAAAGAGGTTATTTCTTTATTTCTAAATGTGTTTCTGTACCAGTTGGAATGAAGTTCTCTACCATTTAGGTAATTCTAGAATAGGAATAATTATATGAAGTAAATAACCTGTGAAAATTAAAATACCTCCCCTAACATATTGAAGAAATGGTCAATGACTAAAGAAATGATTAATAGGAAAAATTACTAATGTTGACTGTTGAAATGTATTATTTTTATACCACATATATACATATCTCAAATTCCACCAACAGGGGCCCATCACAGAGCCTGCTCCACAGAGTCTATAGATAATAGATAATGACAAAGGAAGAGCAGAGGTACCAGGAAAGCCAAGTTAACCTACATATTACAGAGCTTTGAGAAGGTGACAATTACTTGTATTTAATTATCTTTTCCTTGAGTCAATATTCATTATCAGGACTTTCATAGCAAGACTTTCTTCCCCATTGACAAAATCATCACTTTGATTAATCAAAATAAGTTTAGTTGAATAATACCTTCAAATATATTTGATACATTTTTGAACTTTGAAGAACCCTTTCTGTTGACTTTGAACTTAGTCAATAACACATATCTAAAAATGCTGAAGAGAATTTTAAGCTGAGTTTGATTTTTTTGTTTAAATTGTATAAGTGGACTGCTTTTTTCTGTCTTTTTTGATGTGAGATTTTTGATCCTAGGAATTCATGACTAGGTTCCACCCTGGGTTTGACTGGGTTCCACCCTGCTGTTTATTAAAATTTTAATTAAATTAAGTTTAGTATTGTCTGGTTATGTTAAATTCCCTTGGATTTACATATTCAATTTTTCTTCATTTCAGATACTATAGAAATAATAACTTAAAAATTTAAAATATTTTATTATTTTTGTTATTGTATATTTTAATAAAATGCAAATAATACAGTTTTATTGCTTTCATTTTATTTTATTTTTTTTCCGATTTATTTTTTAATTTATTTTTTAAATTTCTTTTTTTATAAACATATATTTTTATCCCCCGGGGGTACAGGTCTGTGAATCACCAGGTTTACACACTTCACAGCATTCACCAAAGCACATACCCTCCCCACCCCCTTCTCCCAAACCTCACCCCAGCAAACCTCAGTTTGTTTTGTGAGATTAAGAGTCAATTATGGGGGGCGCCTGGTTGGCTCAGTGGGTTAAGGCCTCTGCTTTCAGCTCGGGTCATGGTCCCAGGGTCCTGGGATCGAGCCCCGCATCGGGCTCTCTGCTCCTCGGAGAGCCTGCTTCCTCCTCTCTCTCTGTCTGCCTCTCCGCCCGCTTCTGATCCCAGTTCCCCTACCCCCAGAAACCCTCAGAAAAAAAAAAAAAAAAAAGAGTCAATTATGGTTTGTCTCCCTCCCAATCCCATCTTGTTTCATTTATTCTTCTCTGACCCATGTTGCATCACCACTTCCTCATATCAGGGAGATCATATAATAGTTGTCTTTCTCTGTTTGACTTATTTCACTAAGCATGATACGCTCTAGTTCCATCCATGTTGTCGCAAATGGCAAGATTTCATTTCTTTTGATGGCTACATAGTAATCCATTGTGTATATATACCACATCTTCTTGATCCATTCATCTGTTGATGGACATCTAGGTTCTTTCCATAGTTTGGCTATTGTGGACATTGCTGCTATAAACATTCGGGTGCATGTGCCCCTTTGGGTCACTACGTTTGTATCTTTAGGGTAAATACCCAATAGTGCAATTGCTGGGTCATAGGGCAGTTCTATTTTCAACATTTTGAGGAACCTCCATGCTGTTTTCCAGAGTGGCTGCACCAGCTAGCATTCCCACCAACAGTGTAGGAGGGTTCCCCTTTCTCCGCATCCTTGCCAGCATCTGTCATTTCCTGACTTGTTAATTTTAGCCATTCTGACTGGTGTGAGGTGATATCGCATTGTGGTTTTGATTTGTATTTCCCTGATGCCTAGTGATATGGAGCACTTTTTCATGTGTCTGTTCGCCATCTGGATGTCTTCTTTGCAGAAATGTCTGTTCATGTCCTCTGCCCATTTCTTGATTGGATTATTTGTTCTTTGGGTGTTGAGTTTGCTAAATTCTTTATAGATTCTGGACACTAGTCCTTTATCTGATATGTCGTTTGCAAATATCTTCTTCCATTCTGTCAGTTGTCTTTTGATTTTGTTAACTATTTCCTTTGCTGTGCAAAAGCTTTTGATCTTGGTGAAATCCCAATAGTTCATTTTTGCCCTTGCTTCCCTTGCCTTTGGCGTTGTTCCTAGGAAGATGTTGCTGCGGCTGAGGTCGAAGAGGTTGCTGCCTGCGTTCTCCTCAAGGATTTTGATGGATTCCTTTCACACATTGATGTCCTTCATCCATTTTGAGTCTATTTTTGTGTGTGGTGTAAGGAAATGGTCCAATTTCATTTTTCTGCATGTGGCTGTCCAATTTTCCCAGCACCATTTATTGAAGAGGCTGTCCTTTTTCCATTGGACATTCTTTCCTGCTTTGTCGAAGATTAGTTGACTGTAGAGTTGAGGGTCTATTTCTGGGCTCTCTATTCTGTTCCATTGATCTATGTGTCTGTTTTTGTGCCAGTACCATGCTGTCTTGATGATGACAGCTTTGTAATAGAGCTTGAAGTCCGGAATTGTGATGCCACCAACGTTGGCTTTCTTTTTCAATATCCCTTTGGCTATTCGAGGTCTTTTCTGGTTCCATAAAAATTTTAGGATTATTTGTTCCATTTCTTTGAAAAAGATGGATGGTACTTTGATAGGAATTGCATTAAATGTGTAGATTGCTTTAGGTAGCATAGACATTTTCACAATATTTATTCTTCCAATCCAGGAGCATGGAACATTTTTCCATTTCTTTGTGTCTTCCTCAATTTCTTTCATGAGTACTTTATAGTTTTCTGAGTATAGATTCTGTGTCTCTTTGGTTAGGTTTATTCCTAGGTATCTTATGGTTTTGGATGCAATTGTAAATGGGATTGACTCCTTAATATCTCTTTCTTCTGTCTTGCTGTTGGTGTAGAGAAATGCAACTGATTTCTGTGCATTGATTTTATATCCTGACACTTTACTGAATTCCTGTATAAGTTCTAGCAGTTTTGGAGTGGAGTCTTTTGGGTTTTCCACATATAGTATCATATCATCTGCGAAGAGTGATAATTTGACTTCTTCTTTGCCGATTTGGATGCCTTTAATTTCCTTTTGTTGTCTGATTGCTGAGGCTAGGACCTCTAGTACTATGTTGAATAGCATGGTGATAATGGACATCCCTGCTGTGTTCCTGACCTTAGCAGAAAAGCTTTCAGTTTTTCTCCTTTGAGAATGATATTTGCGGTGGGTTTTTCATAGATGGCTTTGATGATTTTGAGGTATGTGCCCTCTATCCCTACACTTTGAAGAGTTTTGATCAGGAAGGGATGCTGTACTTTGTCAAATGCTTTTTCAGCATCTATTGAGAGTATCATATGGTTCTTGTTCTTTCTTTTATTGATGTGTTGTATCACATTGACTGATTTGCGGATGTTGAACCAACCTTGCAGCCCTGGAATAAATCCCACTTGGTCGTGGTGAATAATCCTTTTAATGTACTGTTGAATCCTATTGGCTAGTATTTTGTTGAGTATTTTCGCATCTGTGTTCATCAAAGATATTGGTCTATAGCTCTCTTTTTTGATGGGATCCTTGTCTGGTTTTGGGATCAAGGTGATGCTAGCCTCATAAAATGAGTTTGGAAGTTTTCCTTCCATTTCTATTTTTTGGAACAGTTTCAGGAGAATAGGAATTAGTTCTTCTTTAAATGTTTGGTAGAATTCCCCCGGGAAGCCGTCTGGCCCTGGCCTTTTGTTTGTTTGGAGATTTTTAATGACTGTTTCAATCTCCTTACTGGTTGGGTCTGTTCAGGCTTTCTACTTCTTCCTGATTCAGTTGTGGTAGTTTATATGTTTCTAGGAATGCATCCATTTCTTCCAGATTGTCAATTTTATTGGCGTAGAGTTGCTCATAGTATGTTCTTATAATAGTTTGTATTTCTTTGGTGTTAGTTGTGATCTCTCCTCTTTCATTCATGATTTTATTTATTTGGGTCCTTTCTCTTTTCATTTTGATAAGTCGGGTCAGGGGTTTATCAATTTTATTAATTCTTTCAGAGAACCAGCTCCTAGTTTCGTTGATTTGTTCTATTGTTTTTTTAGTTTCTATTTCATTGATTTCTGCTCTGATCTTTATGATTTCTCTTCTCCTGCTGGGCTTAGGGTTTCTTTCTTGTTCTTTCTCCAGCTCCTTTAGTTGTAGGGTTAGGTTGTGTACCTGAGACGTTTCTTGTTTCTTGAGAACGGCTTGTAAAGCTATATATTTTCCTTCAGGACTGCCTTTGTTGTGTCCCACAGATTTTGATCCATTGTATTTTCATTGTCATTTGTTTCCATGATTTTTTTCAATTCTTCTTTAATTTCCCGGTTGACCCATTCATTCTTTAGAAGAATGTTGTTTAGTCTCCATGTATTTGGGTTCTTTTCAAACTTCCTTTTGTGGTTGAGTTCTAGCTTTAGAGCATTGTGGTCTGAAAATATGCAGGGAATGATCCCAATCTTTTGATACCGGTTGAGTCCTGATTTAGGACCGAGGATGTGATCTATTCTGGAGAATGTTCCATGTGCACTAGAGAAGAATGTGTATTCTGTTGCTTTGGGATGAAATATTCTGAATATATCTGTGATGTCCATCTGGTCCAGTGTGTCATTTAAGGCCTTTATTTCCTTGCTGATCTTTTGCTTGGATGACCTGTCCATTTCAGTGAGGGGAGTGTTAAAGTCCCCTACTATTATTGTATTATTGTTGATGTGTTTCTTTGATTTTGTTATTAATTGGTTTATATAGTTGGCTGCTCCCACATTGGGGGCATAGATATTTAAAATTGTTAAATCTTCTTGTTGGACAGACCCTTTGAGTATGATATAGTGTCCTTCCTCATCTCTTATTATAGTCTTTGGCTTAAAATCTAATTGATCTGATATAAGGATTGCCACTCCTGCTTTCTTCTGATGTCCATTAGCATGGTAAATTCTTTTCCACCCCCTCACTTTAAATCTGGAGGTGTCTTCGGGCTTAAAATGTGTTTCTTGGAGGCAACATATAGATGGGTTTTGTTTTTTTATCCATTCTGATACCCTGTGTCTTTTGACAGGGGCATTTAGCCCATTCACATTCAGGGTAACTATTGAGAGATATGAATTTAGTGCCATTGTATTGCCTGTAAGGTGACTGTTACTGTATATGGTCTCTGTTCCTTTCTGATCTACCACTTGTAGGCTCTCTCTTTGCTTAGAGGACCCCTTTCAATATTTCCTGTAGAGCTGGTTTGGTATTTGCAAATTCTTTCAGTTGTTGTTTGTCCTGGAAGCTTTTAATCTCTCCTTCTATTTTCAATGATAGCCTAGCTGGATATAGTATTCTTGGCTGCATGTTTTTCTCGTTTAGTGCTCTGAAAATATCATGCCAGCTCTTTCTGGCCTGCCAGGTCTCTGTGGATAAGTCAGCTGCCAATCTAATATTTTTACCATTGTATGTTACAGACTTCTTTTCCCGGGCTGCTTTCAGGATTTTCTCTTTGTCATTGAGACTTGTAAATTTTACTATTAGGTGACGGGGTGTGGGCCTATTCTTATTGATTTTGAGGGGCATTCTCTGAACCTCCTGAATTTTGATGCTCGTTCCCTTTGCCATATTGGGGAAATTCTCCCCAATAATTCTCTCCAGTATACCTTCTGCTCCCCTCTCACTTTCTTCTTCTTCTGGAATCCCAATTATTCTAATGTTGTTTCGTCTTATGGTGTCACTTATCTCTCGAATTCTCCCCTCGTGGTCCAGTAGCTGTTTGTCCCTCTTTTGCTCAGCTTCTTTATTCTCTGTCATTTGGTCTTCTATCTCACTAATTCTTTCTTCTGCCTCATTTATCCTAGCAGTGAGAGCCTCCATTTTTGATTGCACCTCATTAATAGCTTTTTTGATTTCAACTTGGTTAGATTTTAGTTCTTTTATTTCTCCAGAAAGGGCTTTTATATCTCTCGAGAGGGTTTCTCTAATATCTTCCATGCCTTTTTCGAGCCCGGCTAGAACCTTGAGAACTGTCATTCTGAACTCTAGATCTGACATATTACCAATTTCTGTATTGATTAGGTCCCTAGGCTTCGGTTCTGCCTCTTGTTCTTTTTTTTGTGTTGAATTTTTCCGTCTTGTCAATTTGTCCAGATAAGAGTATATGAAGGAGCAAGTAAAATACTAAAAGGGTGGCAACAACCCCAGGAAAATATGCTTTAACCAAATTTGAAGAGATCCCAAATAGTGAGGGGGGAGAAAGGGGATAAAAAGAGGTTCAAAAAGGAAGAAAGAAAAAAAAAGAAAAAAGAAAAAAAAAGAAAAGAAAAGAATTTTAAAAAAGAAAACAAATAAGAAAAATATTAAAAAGAAAAAATATATATATTGGATAAACTAGTTAAAAAATGTTAAAAAAGAAAAAGGTAAAAAAAAAATTTACCTGAAGGCGAGAAAAAAAACAAAAATGAAAAAGAAAAAAATTAAATTAACTGCAAGACTAAAAAAATCACAGGGAAAAAGCCATGAGTTCCTTGCTTTGCTTTCTCCTCCTCTGGAATTCTGCTGCTCTCCTTGGTATTGAAACTGCACTCCTTGGTAGGTGAACTTGGTCTCGGCTGGATTTCTTGTTGATCTCACGGGGGAGGGGCCTGTTGTAGTGATTCTCAAGTGTCTTTGCCCCAGGCGGAATTACACCGCCTTTAGCAGGGGCCGGGGTGAGTAATCCGCTTGGGTTTGCTTTCAGGAGCTTTTGTTCCCTGAGTGCTTTCCGTAGAGTTCCAGAGGACGGGAATACAAATGGCGGCCTCCTGGTCTCCGGCCCGGAGGAGCCGAGAGCCAGGGCCCCACTCCTCAGTGCGCCCTCAGAGAACAGCGCCCAGTTACTCCCGTCTGCCTGACCTCCGGCCACGCTCCGAGCTCACTGAGCCTTCGACCGGTCCAAGGTAACACCGAGCTGTGAGCTTACTGTTGGCTCTGTCTCTGTAGCCGGCTTTCCCATTCCAATACCTGCAAGCTCTGTGACACTCAGACACACCCGATCCTTCTGTGACCCTGCAGGACCTGAGGCCACGCTGACCCTGCGTGTACTTCGCCCCTGTTTAGCTTCTGGAGCGATGTCCCTCACCGGAACAGACTTTTAAAAGTCCTGATTTTGTGCTCTGTTGCTCCGCCGCTTGCCAGGAGCCGGCCCCTCCCACCAGGGTCTATCTTCCCGTCGCTTTGGATTCACTTCTCCGCCAGTCCTACCTTTCAGAAAGTCATTGTTTTTCTGTTTCCAGAATTGCTGTTCTTCTTCTCTTCGATCTGCCGATGGATTTTCAGGTGTTTGCAATCTTTAGATAAGCTATCTAGCTGATCTCCCGCTAGCTGAAGTAGTCTCAGCCTGCTACTTCTCTGCCATCTTGACTCCCTATTGCTTTCATTTTAGTTATTCTTTTCTCTTCATCCAAATCATTTTGATGTTAGATCTTTGTCCCAGTGTTCCAGGACTTGGTAATTCCTCCATAGCTGCTTTTTTATTTATATCATTTAACTTGCATTATAAGTGATTTTGTCTTCTTCCCATCTCTGACTTGGTTTTCTATATTAATGAACCCATTTTTTATTGCTTCTGTAGCACTCATCCCATTCATCCCTCTAATTGTTGTCCAGTTCTCTCTCAGGGATTCATAATCTAGTTTTCTTCTCCCTTCTTTTCTTCCTTCCTTCCTCCCTCCTTTTCTCTTCCATCTTTCCTACTTTCTTCCTTCCTTTCTGAACTATCCTCTATGCCCAATGTGGGGCTTAAACTCATGACTCTGAGATCAAGTGCTGCATGTTGTACTGACTGAGTCAGCCAGGCATCCCTTCCTGGTTTTATTCTTCAACTGCACTTTGTATGCTATGTGAAAAATTGTCTTTAGTTACAGAATATTTTCATAATTTCTGCATTGCTTTCAGAGAGTAATTTCTACTCAGTCTTTATTTTTTCCAAAAAATTATTTGGGTTGGAATTTTCTTGGCTACTCTCCCTGTTTACTGGAATATACCTTGAATTCTCTAGTTAGAGGTTGTGATGAAAATCTGTAAGTTGAAGGATATTTTATTAGTTACATGGTTTAGACAAATGAGTGAGGCCATGGAAAGTCCTAGGAAACCTGTTTGTTTCTGTACCTTTTCTTTGTATGATTCTTGGAGGTAGAGAAGTTTGGGAACAATTTTGCCCAATTGAACAAAAAGGTCTTACTTTTGAATGGATGTCCTTCAGATTTTGGTATATCTCTTCAAATTATTGTATGACCAGTATGACCAGACAAAAATGGATGAATGAATGAATGAATGAATGAGGGAATGAATGTATCAAGGGATGGCTTGTATGCATGAGACTGCTAGAATACTTTTCATGTGAATAAGAAAAGGATCTCCATAGAGGAAAAATCCCAATTTCTCAAATCTCCTAGTTAGAACACAGAATAGTTAAATTGCTCTCTGAAGAGAGGATTTATACTAACCATACGCCTTTATTTTTCTAAGTGGGTAAAGAAAGGTAGAGCTCCAATTTTTCTATTGTTATTTTTTTGTTGATGTTTTCTTCAAAAAAGCAAAACAAAATAAAAAAAAAAAAACCCTCCTATTCTTACCATAATGTTCCACTTTAGGGGAAAGTAATTTTGTATAATTTCACAGGGTTCTCTTTTAATTTGGACATTATTTATGTTCTTATTTATTTGTTATTTTTTACATATTGTATTTATTTTTTATATAGTACATTAGCAACATATTCTGAATTTCTGTGACATAATATTGAAATGATCCCTAGTTCCAGCATTTTGGTATTGGTGATCTTTTCTTAATTATGATCATTTAGTTTTCTAAATCATTTCACATTCACAATGACATATTTCCTATACATCTTATTTCCTGTTCTCAATTTAAGCTCCATATTTCTGGATAACCAGAGACACATAAACTTGATAGGAGTAGGTGTAACAATAAAATTCTATACTTTTTACACACCATTCTAGGCATTCAGTTTGACAAACCATTAGATGGAGTTAGGTAGTCTCTGGGTGTGAAGTAGCTATTAAAATCACACATGTTCCCATTTATATTTTCAGTTTATTTCTCTTCTATTCCACAGACTGGTCTTTCTATCCTAGAGTACTTGAAGTAAATGTGGAAGTTTAAGGGAATGGAACATTCTAAGGTTAACAGGTCATTCTGCTTTTTTTCTAAGAAGCCAGAATCAGCAAGAGCTGATGAATAAAGACCCCATTATTTTTACTTGCCAGACTTAACATGCTGGTGTAGTGTTTGGGAAGGAATATTAAATAAAACTTTTCAAAAGCAGAGATCTTTTAGAATTACCTTTCTTATAACTTCTGTTTCAAAAAGTTTTCAACCACGCATTTTATATTTTGACTTTCTGAAAATTCTGCTTACATGCTGTATTAAAAAACAAAAAATTTATTTATTTATATAATTTGAGACCAAAATCATGTAAATATTTTTGAATACTTGTTCTCCTATAATTGAAATATTTCTGAAACTGTGTTTTTAAGTTGCATATTTTGGTAATGATCTATGCAGGAGTGTTTTCTATTTAAAATGATTGTATTTTGTTTGAGTCCTATATTTAAGAAAATTATTTTCCTTTCCTGTGTATATGCCCTTTGGTATATATTTTTTTAGGTTGTATAGACATGCAAGTGCTCATGTGTGCAAATATGCACGTGAGTGTGTCTCTTGATGATATTATGAATAAAAATGATTTTCTTAATAATAGAATCCCACTTAGGAAAAGACCTATGCTGTTGAATGAATGTATTGATTAGGTCAAACGGGTGGAAAGTGAGATTTCTCTAAAAATATCATAGTGTGGTAAGCTGTCTTTTAAGATGGTCTCCAATTATCTCTGACTCCTGCTACTGAAGTCTTTGTATATCCCCATCTATTTGAGAATGGGCTCAACCTAGTCAATCTCTTTTTAATGGATAAAATATTCCAAAAGTAACAAGATGTTTCTTCCATGATTAGGTTACAAAAAGACTGTGACTTCCCTCTCAAATCTGCTCTCTTGCTTTCTGTTCTGATAAAGCAAGCTGCCATATTTGAGCTGTCCAACAGAAAGGCCAATAGAGCAACAAACTGGGTAGCCTCCAGACAATAGCCAGTGAAGGGTTAAAGCCTGCGAACAACCACATAACTGAACCTGGAAATGGATCCTTCCCCATTTGAGCCTAGTGAAGACTTCAGTCTTGATGGAACTCTTGACTGCAGTATGTGAGAGACTCTAAAGCAGAGGACCCAGAGAGTCTGTACCCAAGTTCCTGATCTGCAGACTCTGTGTAATAACAAATACTGTTTTTAACCACTAATCTTGGGGGAAATTTGTGATAACTAATTCATTGGTTTAGAGTATTTAAACTGTTTTCTGGGATATTGTAGCCTGCTGATAATGGGACTTTTGTTTTTATTAGTAGGTGAAAAAAAGTTAAAGGCCAGAGAAAAATTGTGCCCAGGATGTGCTAATTTAACAGGGAAACTTGGAGAAAGCTCTTTGAAGGCTAACCTCATTGGAGTTTACACCTTGTTTATATAAAGTTAAGTTTAGTTTTTGACAATTGCCTAATTAAATTGGCTTCAACTAAATTAAATTAAAGGAATTTTTATTTTGGAAGAAAAGCCTATTGGATGATGCTTATGAATAAAGATAACTGTCAAGTTACAGTACAACTTCTAATATTACTAAACATTTAAGAATAAAGATAGTCTAGGAAAAATACGTAAAATATGTTTTGCACTCATAATTTGTTTGTCATTTTCTATGCCAATTGTATGATGTAAAACTGAATTAGCTTTTGGCCTTAAAAATATACTTTCAGGGAAAGTATTCAGGCCAAGATAATGCAAAAACTGAACTTCTGGAAAAATCTTACTAATTTACATGTAATAGAAAGATAGTGGGAATAAGGAAAAACCCAGAAAATAGCATACTCTTGCTTATCAATTAGAGAGTTGATGTGTAGGAAATTTACATTAATATTGTCTTTATTTTGTTTGTTTCTTAATTCAGTTAGAAATAACCAGAATATATAAAAGGTATTCAGGATTTTGGGGAGATATCAGATGATATATTTCTTCCAGGTCTTTGCCAAGAGTCTCAAATTAGAATCCTTACTTAGCTGAAAATATATGCAATACTCGTTTTGATAAAAAATGGAATTGTGCTGCGTGCAAACAGAAAATAATTCGACTTTCACACATTTTGTCTCCTTGCATGGAATTACTTTCTTAACTGTCTTAGGGAAATCTCTTACAAAAAGACCACCACCCTTTTTACCATTCTTGGATAGTAAATAATCTACTAATTTCTAGACATGATAACCATTATAGTTCAGTAATTTTAAATGATTGGTCCAGATTAATACTCAATATTCTAAATCTCATCAAAGAATGATTCTCTTCCTTTCCCAGATCAGATCTGTTCCCAGCCTAGAAGTCTCTCATGTGCTAACAGGAATACAGCGACTTTTCATCTGCTCTTTTACTTTTGTCTTCTGCTTCTCCATCAACCTGTGTGTGCTGATCCCTTCATGTCTGGAGCTGGGAGTCAGGGGTCATGAAGCAAGATGATACTTGACTGGCACTATCTTCTAGCATCAGTTCTTTCTGCACTTGGGAGCCTCTGGGTGTGAGATGGGTCTTGAGAACTGATCCTTTCTCTTGTAGAGGGCTTTTTTGGGTTCCTAGGAAACTCCTTATTAATTGGAATTTATTACCTTCAGTTCCTTTAATTCAGATAATGTCTTCTTTGACTATGGCTTTGACTATGGCTTTGCTTACCTTTTTGTTTTTTTTGTGGTCCCTTTCACCCATAACTCACTCTGTCAAGGTCCTCTGGCTCCTGCAGCTAATTGTCTTAGGGGAAAATCCCTTTACAATCTCTTGAGAGCTGTTTTTTTCCATTTGTGGTCACATCTTGTCCCTGACCAACCATGGTAGGACAAGCTGGTCCCAGTATAGCCACCTCACGTTTGCTCCTTCGTTGTCAAAAAAACTAGTCATGCACAAATTCTGACCTAGTTCTTGTTCCAATTTTTGTAACTCATGTACTGCTGGGGTTATGGATCATGTTCTCTGGTATCATGCGAACAACATGAGGACCTCATGTTGGTCCTCATCTCTTTTACATGAGGCTAGGGGTAGAATGTGGAAGAAAAAATGTAGCAGAATCCCACAATCTTTTCCCAAACAAATTAATTCCCAATGGTATTTGGCTCATACCATTCAGTCTCTTTTACACTCTTAGGGTGGTTATTGAACCAAAGATTATGAGATATTTTTAGATTTTTGCATAGTTGACCTTAGTGATCTAGCACTTTACTTTGAGATATGGAAGTTCTTTCCTAATTTTAAACAGAAGGTATTATATTTAGACATTCTATTATTTGTAGAACTAAGGCTTGGTATCTGAAGGAATGGGAGTAGCCAAGGTGCAAAAATGAGGGGGTCACTGATCAGAAAGAATCAGTGGTATGAGGCAAGAACTGAGTAACTTAAACCGTGTCTGCAGGGAAACTTTCTCTTACCATTTTCTTCTATCTCACATAACTCTTAATAACTTTATGACTTATGCTACTTTTAAGGCATTTAAGTATGTGCTGTCTTTTTTTTTTGATATTTAGTATTTGTACTATGTATATTAGCTTTTTTTTTTTTTAATTTTTTATTTTTTATAAACATATATTTTTATCCCCAGGGGTACAGGTCTGTGATGCAACATGGAGGCTTAAGTGGGTAGAAGAAGAATAAATGTATATTAGCTTTTTAACTGTGTTTTGTTTTTCGTTTTTTTTTTTTTTGTTAGTTCCTTAAAGGAAAGTTTTTCTATTTCTTTGTACTCTGCACAAAAAAAGAGAATGCATGTAATAAATATGAAATAAATATCTGTAAATAAGTTTGTAAATTTATCTCCATTGCAGACATTTCATCAGGAGCTAGTAGTCCATAGACGTCCAGGATTACCTGATGGGAGATCCATGGATTCTTAGCTATATTCATAATGTAGCTGAGTAAACACAGCAGTACTGATGTGGTAGAAGTTAAAGTACAATGAATTCTGTGTCATTAATAAACCTCTCCCTCACGTGTATGCACACTTGTGTATTACATACTCATGTAAAAATTGAATTAGTAACAAAGATTTTGAGGGTATCATTTGGGCCAGGGCTTATAATTATATATTTTTCCTTAGTTAATGACCATTAGAATAAATAGGACTCCATGTGAAACAATTTCAGTTATATTACTTTGGAAAATAATAAGTAAGCTTTTTGTTTGTTTCATTAAGCAGTTTTTATTTTAGTTGTTTTGAATTGAATTTTTAGGCACTCTAAAAATAGATATTTTCTGACAAATTATGAATCTAATCGAGGCAATGTATTATCATATATTATGTCTATTAGGAAAATATGGTTGATGAGGAAAAATTGTCTCTTAATATGACATACTTAAATATCTTTTCCATGGTTTGCTTGTGTGTTAGGAAATGATTTTTAGATTTAAATAATCCTTCATTGTTTCTTATGTGTACAAGTATCGGCAGCAATGAGGAGCTCCGGCAGGAAAGCACTAAGCTATTTGTCTTTTTCAATACATGTGCCAGGGTTAGGAAATGATAAATCAGTATGACTTCAGAGGACAAGCTTTTAATTAAATGATACCCATAAGTCACCCTTTCTGTTTCCTTAGAGGTTTTGAAAAAAATCTTTCTAATTTGGCTTTAATGCTCAAATGTATGAATACATTCACTCTAAATTACTCCACAATTTTCATTTCAATTTTTTCTACTTATTGTAAAATGTCACTTTTAGCATTTCCACGGTCTTTTATTAAGCACTTTATTTATTATTGCCCAGATACAGTCAGCTTTACAAGTTTTGAGTGCTTCCTGTAAAATCTTGTAGTGTTGCAACAGAAAACAAATTTAAATAAAATGGAACTTCGCTAGAGCTTTACTGGGTTTGCGGACCACTTCACTGCTGTGCTGTGAGAGTGTCATTTAAACCTCAATTTCAGAAGAGGTTCAGATGCCTTTGAATATATACTGCTTACTTGTCTCAATAGCCCTTAAAACCAGTCTGAGGTCAGGCAGCTCTGAAATTAATAATAAAAGTTCAATAGTATTCTTCCCATTTACAAGACAAAACAAAAAAGTGTATGTGGGAGGGGGAATATTTGAAGGGTTATGTAAGAGAATAAAATATGCAGTTTATGAGCACCTATTAAAAGCTAGGTAGTATTCCATGTTAGGAATTTTAGTCTTCATAACAGCCCCCTCATTATATCTCCCTTGGAGATATTGAAACGGAGAAGACTGCAACTTGCTTAAAGGTTTATAGTCAAGCATGGCACGTCAGTCTAGCCTTTTTCTCGTTTCATAGTCAGGTCTTTCTTCCGTTGCCTCTAGTATAGTAATCACAGTCCTATAAGAGTATTCTCACTAATACATTTTAAAGTTTTCCGTATAATCTAGAAAAAACAAAGGCCCAAATTATTTGTGATAGTGATGAAATAAGGTTCTCTTTGTTATTCTTGCAATTCCTTCATTACTAGTATATTTTAGAAAAAAAAAATTATTTTGTTTTTGTTTGTAGAGAGTGAAGGGGATCTCAGGGTAGTTAAATAACCTTAGACTGAGGATAAAAATAACATTGGGATGTAATTCCTGGAGGTGAAGGTTCTGAGGAATAGCCCCATAAAGTTTCCAGACACTCTGAAGACACAACCACATGGGAGCAGTAGCACAGATTGTTAGGGTCTATGGGCCATGGAAGAAGAGATGGACAAGAGGACAAGGACTATTTTCGTCAGGGTTTACTATAAATAAAAGCATGTAAAAATGCACTATTTTATTAGCTTAAGCAGGGAAAATCTATTTCTATCCATCAAGACTTTAAGACTAATAGATGTATATTAGCCTATGCTAATAGGCTTCTTCTGATTTGTCTATTCAATAATAATAATAATAATAATAAAAACTTCTGAAACCACGAAATCACTGAATATTTAGTCAATGAGAAATTGCTGTGTTATTGTACTCACCTACTATTATCAAGATATATTACAGGGAAGGATAAAATGCAGGGAGAACAAATTGAATATTTTCCAGTTTATTCAACATTCTACTTAGAGTTGTAGCTGCAAGCTATCTGCTGGGATAATGTGATAGTAAGGAATAAAGCCTCAAATTACCCTTGCAAAAGATGCATAAATAACTAAGTGAAATTTAGTCAAATTAGCAAGTCTCTTTTGGGAAATAAGTAAAATGATTTTGAGCTTTAGTAAATATTTGATGCTACCATAGGAATTATATTTTTAAAGTCTACCTAATATTATCTGAAAGTTATAGAATTCCATTGTGGCATAGAATATGCTTCTACTCACAAGTATATGAACATTAACATTTATAAAACAGATATGTTTAAATATATACATACACATACATATGTTGATATATAGAATATCGATAAGAACGATATACTATAGGGGCACCTGGGTGGCTAGGTGGGTTAAAGCCTCTGCCTTCAGCTCAGGTCATGATCCCAGTGTCCTGGGATTGAGCCCCACATCGGGCTCTCTGCTCAGCAGGGAGCCTGCCTCCCCCCGCCCTGCCTGCTGCTCTGCCTACTTGTGATCTCTGTCTGTCAAATAAATAAAATATTTAAAAAAAAAGAAAGATATATTATATATTGATAAGAAAGATATAATATATATATTGATATATATGTATATATATTCAAGTATATCTGTTTTATAAATATTATATTTATAAATACATATATCAATATCTATCTATCTATATATTACACAGAATCACATTCAGTGCATAACAAGTAGGAAGACTAAGCAATAAATTGAGCAATAGGGTGATGGGGTAGCTTCAGACCAGGGTGTGGCTCCTAGATTAAAAATACAAAAGTAAATGTTATAAATGTACTAGAAATGACCATTCTATATGGGATAGATACTTACCAACCAAACTCTTAAGGAACTGATACCCAAACCATGATGACTATATGTGCTTTATAATATGTTTCATACAACTGCAGTACAAGTATCTACTATTTAAATTATCTACTTCCTCAAATCAAAGGTATTCAGATGTACCACAGTAGACATTAGGTGGCTGGTTTTCATGACTGTAGACTCAGAGGACAGTCTTTGAGACCTTTCACTTACATGTTAGTTTTCTCTTTCTTTCTGTCTCCTCACTTTTATTCCATGTACAGGCTATTAACTTGGGACTTTTCTCCTTAAGTTTAGATTTATAAATAAAGAACTAAGTCTGAGAATTCCTTTGCCATAAAACAATAGATGGCAAGCATTTTCACTTGCCAAACCAAAGCAAAATGCTGGACTTGGAGCAGCACTTATAAAAGAGGTAACTAAGAAAGTTTTGTGAACCATAGTTGAAACCATTCTTATAATTTAGTTTGAGAAGATGTGCAGTAAACACAGATTGGGATTTTAGCCTCAATTCCTTTTCTCAATTTCATATAAAATAAAAGAAACTTGGAATTTGGGAGATACACTGGACTGCGATCATAAGAATCTAAATGAAAAGGGGAACCTGGTGGCTCAGTTGGTTGAATAGTTGACTCTTGGTTTCAGATCTAATTGTGATCTCCAGGTCATGAGATTGAGCTCTATGTCAGGCTCTGTGCTCAGTCAGGAATCTGCTAGAGATGCTCTCTCTCTCTCACTTGCTTGCTCTAAAATAAATAAGTAAATCTTAAAAAATTTTAAATAAGAAAATATCTAAATGACAAGAGGCTGACTCCCATAACCCTTGATTACAGTGTAGAGGACTGCCATTGGGAATTATCTACAGTAACAATGAGAGTGGGTCATTGGCCCTATTTACCATGATCCTATGTGTAGGCCATGTTGAATCTGAACTTGGATCCTCTCAAATCCTGAATAAGAGGGCTACATGGAAACCTGAGAAGACCTCAGCAAAAAAAGTGTAGAAAATTTTCTCTGATTAGCCATGGACTGAGGGGAGTATTATAAATACTCCTGGCAAAAAAGTCACATTTACATGCATCAAGGATGCTGCAGGGAAAAAAAAAAATCCCTGGCAAAGAAGACCTTATTCACATCCCACAAAATTTCTCTGTGAAAGAATCAGCTTTCAAAAACTTAAGGCCAGCTCAGACAGTACCAGTCAAGTAAGATTTTTCCTGTTCCTCTAGTTTTGACTAGGAGGGGTCAGAAACTCAGATTAGCAAACTGAGGAAAGAGGGAAAGAGGGTCTAGGAGAGGAAATAATGATCACTATGGCCCTTTTCTACAAGTAGGTTTCCACCGGTCCAGATTGAAGGAGAGAAGCATTAATTGTGAATGAAGTTTGGAATTGTGGTTATCACACTGGGCTAGACATCATAAATTGTTACATGAGACTGATTGTTTTGGTGATAAATTATTTTGTTTTCTAAGATGTAAGAACTAGAGACAAAAAGCTAGCCCAAATGAAGTGAAGGGTTTGCAAAATTTGTCAAGATTTGTCAAGAGAGAAATGTAAAATCCTTCATGATTGCAGCCTCTGTCCGGATATTTCAATACACTTTATTTCAAGCACATCTCTATCAGGAGTGAAAATTCATGGATGGATATATTCAAGCAAAATCTGCATAATCACATGGTAAAGATATAAATAGCATTGCTTTATGTAGTGTGCTTAAAGCCAAGAAATAAGTGTAAGTTTGAGAATTTCCAGAAAAGGAAAAACTATAGAGTAGGAAATAAACATTTTTCAGTGTATAACAGAATCTTTAAGGCAAAGAAATACCCACTCCTGTTGTAAATGTCTATAGCAGGGAAAACTGCTCAATTATTGCTTTATACCCCCTCTTCTCTTTTGTTCCTATCTATGCTACAAATTGATAATGGCACTGTAGCAGAATACATTTTCTAGAGTTAGCCACATCTTTTATCACACATGTTCTTCCACAAAGCTGTGTGAATAAACTACACCCCAATCAAGAAGTAGTGTCTGTATCTCTACTTCCTTGAATCTGATTGAACATTGTTATATCTCAGATTAATAGAATATGATAGAGAGACAGTGTCAGTTTCCAATGAATCATTTAACTGGCCTCTTGGGAATGTTTTGTTGAGGATATTTTTCATCCATGTTCATCAGGAATATTGGCTTATAGTTTCTTTATTTGTGGTGCATTTGGTTTTGGTATTAGGGTAATGTTGGCCTCATAGAATGTATTTGGAAACGTTCCTTCCTTTTCTATTTTTTGGAATAATTTGAAAGGAATAGTTATTAATGCTTGTTGAAATGTTTAGTAGAATACATGTGTGAATCCGTGTAGGATTCACCTATGAATCTATCTGGTCCTGGACTTTTACATTTTGGTAGATTTTGATTACTGGTTCAATTTTTTTCATTGTAATCAGTCTGTTTTGATTTTCTATTTCTTCCTAATTCAGTTTTAGAAGATTTTATGTTTCTAGGAATTTAGCCTGATTCAATAAGAAAAAAAGAGAAAGGACTTGAATAAAGAAAATCGAAATGAGAAAGGAGAAATAACAACTGACACTGCAGAAATACAAAGAGTTATAAGAGAATACTATTAGCTTCTCGGAACTCTCATTCTTTGATGCTCCCTCTAGATATCAAATCCCCATATTGTCAGAAACCAAAGCCACTGGAGGCCATGTAGATACCCTACTTGACAAACCTATGGGAACCCAGAGGAATCTTATAACCAGCAACTATCATTCATGTGTGAGCTATCTGGTATGTCCATTCCAGTCAAATCTTCAGATAACTACAGCCCCAGCCAATATGACCACATGAAAGACCCCACGTGAAAATTTCCCACTGGAATTCAATCAACACATAGGTCCATGAGAATAATAATTCTTTTCTTAATCCATTATGTTTTGGAGTGTTTGTTATGCACCAAGAGATAACTAGAATTACCTATAATTCTAAAGGTGAAGTAAGATGCTCACTTCATTTTTGCTTAAGTTTATATAATTTCTTTGAAGTGTAAAGAAGTCTTATTTTATACTAATATGTCTTCGCTTAGGTTCTCAGGAATATAATTTATATGATGTTTTGTTAGAGAGTATAAAGCCAGAGAAACAACTAGTAAAGGAAAAGAGAAGTGAGGAAAGAAGGGGGAAAAGGCAAATAAATGCTGGCATATTGCTAAAGTGGCTACTGTATTATAAACAAAACTACTTACTGAATCTTGAAAATGTCTTTGGATAGGCAATTTGGAGCTGTTATATCTCAGAATAATCTTCTGTGGAGAACAAGAGAAAAGAATCCATTCTATGGCTCCTTCAAATCTATTGTCTTTCATTAGTAAAAATATGTCCAAAAGCATTTAGTCCCTAGTCCTTGCAGGTTGTTTTGTCTATGCCTCCTGAATAGCTGTTGTGAAATCAAGAGCATGACACTTTTTTTGGGTGTAGAATTTGTAGGAAGAGCCAAAGGCTCTATGGGTGGGATCAGTCCATAGTTGCCACAAGGTGCTATAGTTGGTGGAGCTTCTGCTCCACTGGAACAACCGATGCTCTGTCAGAGCCTGGTCCTCACTCTGAGAAAACTTGAAATATCCAACAGTCTTAAGAGATGAGGTCAGAACAGTGGCAGTTGGAGCACTCCATTGAGCAAATGCCTGAAAGGTCAGGAGGCAGGTAAAGCCATGTGACACAGAAGTGTCATGTGAATTGGATTTGATAAAATTCCCCCAAAGGACCACTCAGATTCTTCCTCATAGTCCTTTGATATCCAGATATTCTCTAAGGAAGGGGGATTTGCAGGTCCAATTATTCAAGGTGGTAAGTGTTTCCAATATTTTTTTAAAAGGCTAAAGAGAATTAAAAGGCTGAGCTATAAATGGTGTTTGGGCTATAATTATTTCTTACCATCTCCCTTTCCCAGCACTCAGTGTAGAGTTCTTGTTGTTTTTGCTGTTTTGTTGTTACCTATAGCCAGCACTTTGGCTGGTCCATGTCATTTGTACTGTTGAATTATCTGGAGTATTATCTGGAGTATTTATGTAGTGAGGGAGTTTCACTGATCCTTTCAAGGTTGAAAGTGTATAATATAATTGACTTGTCACAGTGGCTAGATGACCTTTCTGAAGAATGGTGTCATATAAGGGACTCAAAAATCTGTCTCAGTTGTTGGCAAATTCTTTATTCAGTAGGATCAATAGCTAGATCAACACAGTGAGAAGAAATCTATGCTATTAGTTCGTCAATAGCTACCGTTTTTTGCAAATATAGTTCTTCCTTTTATGGACTCACAGTGCAGTCACTGGAGTGGCTGATGAGAGTACCTGTCTGACATCCCAAGGACGAGTAATTTTATCTTTTCTGAAGTATATCTTCTCGGGTTGGTATTATATGAGTTATAGGATATGCACATTTGTTCACTCTTCCATATAGAGATCCATATACCTCTTTCCCAGACTTTCTTATCCCCGATCTTTCAGTGCTTGTCCTTTCAGATTTTGACCTACTAGCCAGGTAAGTCCCACTGCCCAGTAGACAATGTATATCCACACTGCAGGCCAACTTGTCTTCCATTTAAGTCTATAATCAAGTGTACTGTTCACAGCCATGACTTCTGGAAAGATTTCCCTTCACTATTCTCCTTTTAGACTACCCTTAAGGGCAGCAAACATCCATATTACATGGACCCATCTATGATTCATGCCCAAGTCCTTTATTTTTAGGTTAGTTGGTTATAAGAAACCCTGAAAAGGCCATACGTGTGCATTGAAGAAGAGGTAGGTGAAGAGGGTGTACCTTTGAGCCTATTTATAAGTAAATAGTTTTCACTGTATCCTGGGTTTTTCTGCTGCATGCACTCAGTCTTGTTATTTGCCTGATCTTTTAACACCAGCTGATAAAAAGTTTCACTTATAATGACCATGATCATTTTCTACTAAGGTCAAATAATAGCATATCAAGAGTTGATTTTTCTTTTTTTTTATTAAAGATTTTATTTATTTATTTGACAGAGAGAGATCACAAGTAGGCAGAGAGGCAGGCAGAGAGAGAGGAGGAAGCAGGCTCCCTGCTGAGCAGAGAGCCCGATGCGGGACTCGATCGTAGGACCCTGAGATCATGACCTGAGCCGAAGGCAGAGGCTTTAACCCACTGAGCCACCCAGGTGCCCAAGAGTTGATTTTTCAAATGGAGAACTCTTCTCTACCATAAGGAAAGAACATGATCTTGTTCCAATAACCCTAGGGGTTTACATAATGATATCTAAATTCAATAATCTGAAAAATGAATATTTTATAATTAGAATTGAATTCATTTTAATTTTCCTTATATTATTGTGGTAAAAATGTTAAAACATATTTTCATGATTTTTAACACAAGAGATTCTATTATAAATATTTCACCAAATTAAAAAAAAATATTTTTGTGATTTACAGCAACACGTATGCATGCACTCAAATAATTTATTAAGTATTTCTATATTTTTTGGAATTTTGCCTGCAGGATTTTAACTTTAGTCAACAGTAAGTTGACTAAAGAGAAGGGAATACTGGGTATATTTTTGTTTTCTCTACTTGCTTGTTAAATGCCTTTGGACCTTAGGCTGTGTATCACATATCTGAACCCCATTATTTTACTAAGTACCAGTCACAATTCTAAATTTAATTGTAATAATTTCTGAACATCAGAGGACAAAAGGAACATTTTCTTTTATCTTATTTCTGTCTCATAATTTTAGAAACATTCTTTTTAAATTCTCAACACTGTAACCCCCAAGCTCAAATGTTTGGTTAGTGAACATGATGATTCACAAGATTAAAATATTTGGCTTCAACTAGTAAGATTTCCATAACTACACATAAATGCATCAAAAACTAATTGATATTGTGTATGAACTGAAGCCATTCTGGACAACAGATAGGTATTGAGTTTAACTAGAAAAGTGGGTGTCTTTTAATTGAATCATGTATGGTGAGGTATTGTTCCATTGCAGCATGTTGACATAAACTATAACTTGAGAATGTTATACATATTAGTATCCCTTCAATGGTTAAAAATATAATAGAAAAATATCTATAATTTTTAAAGATTTTATTTACTTGTTTGACAAAGAGAGACTACAAGAGAGTACAAGCAGGGGGAGTGGTAGGGAGAGGGAGAAGCAGGCTCCCACTGAGCATAGAGCCCAATGTGGGGGCTCAAACCAAGGACCCTGGGATCATGAACTGAGCTAAAGGTGGTTGGTCACTTAATCAACTGAGCCACCCAGGCACTCTGGAAAATATCTATGTCTTTTGGCAATACTTATTTATCAACTTTATCTTATCTACCTGTGGGTTGTTCAACCCTATGGAAAGTAAAACGAGCGAAATTATTTTCATGTAATGTTTACTTTCTCATGAGGCTTATATTCATATTTTTACTCATATTTTATTAAGATGAGATAAATCAATTATTTCTCTACATTAAATTTAAAAACTAACTTTGATTTTGGTTGTTTTCTTTGTAACTGCCTGCCATTCCTTGAATTAATGTTGCTTTCCCATTTGTTGAAATAGCTTGAGTTTTGTAATACCTTATATGTGGTTATTCAAACTTTTTATTTCATTCTTATTTTGAGATAATTTCAAACTTAAAAACATGCAAGAAGAGTAATAGTACAGAAAGTTCTAGTATATCCTTTATTCAGATTCATGAATTTTTAACATTTTGGCATATTTGCTTTACCACTGTGTCTTTACCCCTTTTTATTTCTTTTTTTCTTTTAAGATTTTATTTATTTATTTGACAGACAGAGATCACAAGTAGGCAGAGATCCAGGCAGAGAGAGAGAGGGGGAAGCAGGCTCCCCGCAGAGCAGAGAGCCCGAAGTGGGCTTGATCCCAGTACCCTGGGATCATGACTGGAGCCAAAGGCAGAGTCTTTAACCCACTGAGCTACCCAGGGGCCCCTACCCCTTTTTATTTCTAATAACATTTTTGTGTGTATTCTTTTATGAAGTTGAGGAAATTGAACATTGATGCAGTGCTTTACTTGATAATCTATATCTCAATTCTATCACCTGCCCAATATCGTCCTTTTATTTTCTGTTTTTTTTTTCTTTTTTTGCATTACAGGATCCTCTCCATCATCATGTGCTACATTTAGCGATCATGTTCCTTTAATGTTTTTGAATCCAGTATTATGCTTTAGTCTTTCTATGAAATTGACATTTATGAAGAATACAGGTCAGTTTTAAAAATAAAATATTTCTTATTTTGGGTTTGTCTTTTATTTTCTCATCAAAGTCCTCCCTTACATATGGAATCCATTAGTGATTCTTGCTCAGACAATTTTTATTATGGTGGTGGCAAAATGAGTCTTTTCCAGCTCTACCACTTATAGTAAAAGAGCCATGAAATGCTCCAACGGGCCAAATAAGGGACAATACCTACACAAAATATATTAGTGCATACTGGAATATAACCCACTGAATAAAATAAATTATTAGCCAATATTCCTTACTCTACAGAAGGAATTTGGTTATTAGTTATTCCCATTTATTCCCATACCACCTACTGAAAGAGAAAAACAAAACAAAACAAAAAACAACAAAAAAACCCAACCGCGGTATTCTTTCCCCAATTGTTTGAAAAGGTCATCAAGCGGGCATGACCGCCAGTTGACCTGGCAGCCAGACTTGGCAGTTGGAGGCTCCTGTCCTTGGAGTGTGGGTTCTGCCCAACCCTAGTATGGGCGATTTCAGCGATGGAATCTTGAGAGAGTAGCATGTTCCTGAGGCCATCTGGAAGTATATGTGACCAAATCCCATGAAGACCTTTATATAAACTTTAAAGATTCTAGCGGGCAGGCCCGGAGATCTATTTGCCTTGTGGCTGCTGAAGAAAAACCTCTTAAATAAATTCCCTTATTTATTAAACCTAACACCAATCAGGAGCGGTCTGCCTTTCCTGAGAGATGTCTCCTTGCGCTGTATATATAGGGGCCAGTTTCAAATTTCACCTGGAGAAACTCCTCAACGTGCACACCGGCAATTGGCCAACTCGCGGCGAGACTGAAGCAATGAGTCTTGGGAAGAAGGTGTTTTCTGAGGAAAACGCGAGTCGGCTGTTGATCCGTGTGGGGAGACGGCGGCCTGTATCCTTGTGGACTGCCACGTGAGTATGGGTATGCCCCCAAACAACCCCTTGCTTTAAGCTCTTTGTTTGAGAAACTGTATTGTTCACTGAGGCACAGAAGAGATAAATGCCTGCGGCAGAGGGCCGGCTACTACTAGGGGCAGTTGGGTGCGCCACCCATGCCTAACTAGAGGCTGATGTCCCAGTGAGAAAAGTCGGGTGAACAGAGGTGGGAAGAGAAGAACATGCAGTTGTCCACTATTCTGCCGGCTTCAGAACTGGCGGAATAAGATGGGGGAGCAGGAGAATAAGGGGGAGATGTCATGGTGCCATTCTGAAAGCTGTGGGGAACCAACTGCTGCAGATGACATTTCAAGTGCTGTGACAAAGCCTGGTTAGGAGACCGCAGGGTGGAACCTCTGGGAAAGTGAGGCGCCCAAAGGGGAGGATATTACAGCAATTGACAATGAAATGGAAGAAGCATCTCATGTTCTCTCACCCCTAATACAAAAGAAACTTTTAAATGGTAATTACCCTTCGAGTGCCTGGGTGGCTGAATCAGTTAAACTGGTCAAGTCTTGATTTGGGCTCAGGTCATGATCTCAGGGGCCTGGGATTGAGCCCCATGTTGGACCGCCCATAAATAAATCTTTTCATGGGGTGAATTGGTGGTTCAGTGGGTTACGCATTTGCCTTTGGGTCAAGTCATGATCTCAAGAGTACTAAGATCAAGCCCCACGTTGGGCTCCCTGCTCATCCAGGAGCCTGCTTCTCCCTTTCCCTATGCTCCTCCCATACTTCTCTCTCTCACTCTCTCTCAAATAAATAAATAAATAAATAACTTTGAAAAATAGTAATTACCCTAGACTTCTGGTAATAGCTGATAGCCCAGCCTGAGTATGAGCCCTTGCAACGGAATCTTCAGTAGATACAGCCTACTGGGTGCATAGAAAGCCCCTGGTAGGATGACATATTGCCAAGAATGCTGGATTGCTCTTGAAATGGAGTGACCGAATTAAATACAGTAATAGCATGTGATGTGTGTTCTAAACAATGCCCACAGCAACTACTACAGGAGTCTGGGGCCATCCGCCAGAATTCTTAACTAGTCAGAGACTGGCAAATTGATTATATTGGCCTTGTCCCTCAAAATGAGGGTTCAAAATATGCTTTGGATTGTGTGGGCACCTCACCTGGCCTCCCCTTGCCTTTTTCTGTCACGGAGCAATCAAGGCTGCCACCATTAGGGAATTAGAAAAGCAGAGTGCCTTATACCTTATACCAAAAACAGTGAGCAGTGGTCACATTGCAAAGGTCGTGATATACAAAACCCAGTAAAAGAACATGACATTGAATGGAGGTTCTATTGCCACTATAACCCATACGTAGCAGGGTTGGTAGAAAGGAAGAGTGCAATATTAACGCAGCAGATTAAGTTACAAACAAGTAAAACTACCATGGCCTGGTGGAATGTATTGATGTCTCAGCCTTTAATACATTTGCATAATCAACCAGGACTCCATATGCCACACTGAGGACCCCTTTAAGACACTCAGTACTGTAAAGGTATGGAAGTTGCAGGAAATAGCCACTGTACCAACTCTCACAGTGGATCAATGTGCTGTGCTTCTGAGAACACCAATTCCCATCATGCCTGTTAAAGCCATTATCTAACTGGAATTTGCAGTGAGATGTTTCACTGGGATGGGTGAGTTACTTTACTCCTGGCTGAAGGGATACTACCCAGTCTCCTCTGGCATACTGTTGTCCTGCTGAAAGCCAGACCTTTTGATATAAACTATACCTGGATTGAAACACACACCATTGAAAGGGGGAATATCATTTTAGTGTAGTGTTTTTTTAGTGGTTGCCCTGAAGATTACAATAGGCATTTTTTAAACATGTTATGTTAGTCACCATATAGTACCTTAATAATTTTTGAGGTAGTGTTCCATAATTCATTGTTTGCATATAACTCAGTGCTCTATGCAATTGACATTTTTAATTAATCACAGTATATTTCAAGTAAATACATATTTACTTCCATTAAAAATATAAAAAACTTTGCATTGGTATAGTTTCATTTCCTCTTCCTGTTTTGTGTTATTGTGATATGTATTACATGTATGTATACTATAAACCCTAAAATATAATTATATAAAATTTGCTTTAAACAGTCATTTATTTTAAAGAAGGAGAAGAAAAGAATGTACATATGCTTTTTTTTTTAAGATTTTATTTATTTGACAGACAGAGATCACAAGTAGGCAGAGAGGCAGGCAGAGAGAGAAAGGAGGAATCAGGCTCCCTGCTGAGCAGAGAGCCCAATGTGGGGCTCAATCCCAGGACACTGGGATCATGACCTGAACCGAAGGCAGAGGCTTTAACCCACTGAGCCATCCAGGTTCCCCTGTACATATGCTTTTATATTAACATCCATATTTAGTATTTGCAATGACTTTAATCCTTCCTTGGATCCAAGCTTCCTTTTTCTGTCTTTTTTTTTTTTTTTTTTTTTTTGCAGTCTCAAGGATTTGCACCAGCATTTTTTTTTCTTTGTTTTGTTTTTATTTAAATTCCAGTTAGTAAACATACAGTGTAATACTAGTTTCAGGTGTACAATGTAATGATTCAGTACTTCCATACAGCACCTGGTGCTCATTGTGACAAGTTCCCTCCTTAATCCCCGTCACCTGTTTAACACCCCCCCAACCATCGGTTTGCTCTCCATAGTAAGGAATCTGTTTCTTGATTTGCCATCTCTCTCTCTCTCTCTCAATCTCTTTTTTCCCCATGCTCATTTGTTTTGTTTCTTAAATTCCACATGTGAGTAAAATCATATGGTGCTTGTCCTTCTCTCCTGACTTACTTCATTTAGCGTAATAACCTCTAGCTCCATATATGTCATTGCAAATGGCAAGATTTCATTCTTTTTTAATGGCTGAGTAATATTCCTGTCTGTGTGTGTGAACCACCTCTTCTTTATCCATTCATCAGTCGATGGACACAGGTTGTTTCTGTAGTTCGGCTATTATAGATAATTGCACTGGCATTTCTCTGTAGCACAGATATGGTAATAACAAATTCAGGTTTTCTTTGTCTGGAAATGTAGAAATGTGTTTTTTTAATACCTTAATTTTTGAAAAATAATTGCACTGGACATAAAATTCTTACTTCAGTGTTAATTTTTTACTTTCAACACCTTTGAATATACCATTCTTCTGGCTTCCATTATTTCTGATAAAATTTCAGCCATTAATAATATTCTTTGCCCTGTATAATTTGTATTAATTTTCTCTTGCTCTCGTTAGTGTTATATCTTGGCTTTTAGCTGTTTAGTTGAAATGTGTTTGTAGTGATTTCCTTTGTGACATTCCTATATTTTCCTAGGTGAGGTTTGTTAAATTTTTTGGATTTGGACGTTATTGTTTTACCAAATTTGGAATGATTTGGCCAGTGTTTCCTTGACTATTTTTCCTTTCTCTTTTTTTGAACTTAAAAAAAAAAAGATTTTATTTATTTATTGGAGAGAGAGGGTGCGCCTGCGTGTGTAGCGGGGAGTGGGGCATGCTGACGAGGGGGAACAGCAGGAGAGGGAGAAGCAGTCTTCTCGCTGAGCTGGGACCCCCACCCAAGGCTCCATTCCAAGACTCTGGGATCATGAACAGAGCAGGAAGGCAGATATTTAATCCACTGAGCTACCCAGGTGCCTCTCTTCTAGTATTTTTCTGCTCCTTTCTCTTTTTCTCATCCTTTGGGACTGTACTTTCACATAGTGTGCAAGTGTGCAATGCCAGGTATTGTGCCACACATCTCTGAGATTTTTTCATTTTTCTTCAGTCTATTTTTTCTTGAATTTTTGGTGTTAGATGGTTATCATTAGTCTACTTTGAAGTTCAATGATTCTTTCTCTGACAACTCAAATTTGCTGTTAATTCCATTGGAGAATTTTTATTGTGTTTTTCAATTCTAGAATTTCCCTTTGACTTATTTCATACTTTCTACTTCTCTGATGAGATTTGTTCACTAATGCTTAGCACATTATCCTATAATTCTTCATTTTCCTTTAAGTTTTGAACTTATGTATGAAAGCTGTTTTGAAATCTGTCTGCTAACTCTAAAAACTGGGCACACACAGGCATTCAGAGTTCTTCCTATTGGCTTCTTTTTCTTCTCTGATTATTGGCAATTCCATATCTCTTTGCACATGTAGTCATTATTGGAAAATGGACACTGTAGACAACCTCTGATTCTTTTATATTTTTTTAAGAATTTCTGCATTTTCATTTGTTTACTCACTTGTTTTATTTATTTTTTAAGATTTTATTTATTCATTCGAGAGAGAGACCTGCATAAGCAGAGGGAGAGGCAGAGGAAAAGGGAAAAGCAGGCTCCCTGCTGAGCTGGGAGCCCAACATGGGGCTCGGTCCCAAGACCCTGAGATCATGACCCGAGGGAAGGCAGACACTCCACCATCTGAGCCACTCAGGCACCCCTATTTATTTGTTTAATGGACAGTTTTCTGAACTAACACTGTGAAATCTCTCTATGGTATGCTATATCTATGCTTTTCTTCTTTTTAAAGAGCTTTTTCCTGCATAAAGTCAGCAAAAAGTTTGAGTATGATTAGGCTCAGACACTCAAACAATGAAGGCTTCCACCTTATGCTGGCTGAATTGTGTATATGGCTTGAGGAAGACATTCAAGGAGACAGAAAATTCCAAGTCTGGGGAGACTAGGGTCTCCTCAGATATATATAGTTTACTCAGCCTTCCAGTAAGGGGAGGTTTTGTTGTAAGTTTATTTTCTCAGTCATTTTCCATGTCTCTTGTTTCCAAAATCTTCCTCTTAAAATATAGGAAGCTCTGAGGCTTGCTTCAGAAAGTACTGTCTTTAGTTGAGATAGCTTTAGGTTGGGGGGGGGGGGATTATAATGCCCTCAGGCAAAGAATACCCCAAAATTTGTGTGCTTACAACATGGAAAAGATTTCTCTTGAATAAACACTTCTCAAGTTGTTATCTGAACTTAGTTTTTTTTGTTCTTTTTCTTTTCTTTAGATTTGATTTTTAAGTAATACTTTGCAATTTTATACTTGTCTTCTGCATAGAGTATGGCAGTATTTCCTTGTGTCATCTCCTTACTGGAAGTGAGTCCATGTGTTTCAACCTGTTAAAGTAAGACAAGAATGCATGCTTTCTTATTTCTTCTTTCTTACACACAAGTGTAAGTGTAGGCGTGGGTGTCTGCACTTTGCTTTTTTCACTTAATATATCTTTGAAGTCATTCCGCATTCATTTCTGTAGTTGTTCCTTATTTTTTTTTAGTTGCAAATAATTCCTTTATGGTCATGTACCATAGTTTATTCAAGCAAAGGTCTATATTGAAACATTTAGTGCTATCCAATGTTGTTTGAGAACAATTAATGCTATAATGCATAATCCCATGCATATGTTTTTTTTTTATTATTGTGGTGGTATCTTCAAGGTAAATGCCTAGAAATGGAATTTCAATGAAGAAGGAAAAATAACATGTAGTTTTGTTAGCTATTGCCAAAATTGTCCATAATCCTCCTATTTCTTTTGCCTTCCAACAACAATGTGTGAGAGTACATGTTTCTCTGTAGCTAAACTTTTGAATTTGTGCCAAGATGATGGATGAGGAATTACTCTGTAGTATTTATTTTTATACCTTTTACCATAAGCTTACATCATTCAAAGGTTTAATTTTATATTTTATTTTCAACTGTCTGTTTGTGTCTTTGGTACTTTCTTTTTTAGAAAGAGTATTTGAGACAAGCTTATTGAGAGAATTTAAGTGCTATAAAATTCATCCTTTTACGTGTACAATTGTGATGAGTTCTGACAATGAATGCAGTCATGCATCCACCTCCACAATCAAGACATAGAATATTCCATTACTCAAAAAATTACCCGTGACCCTTTGCAGTCAATTCCCTCCTGCTATTTAGGTCGTCTTAGTTCCTCTCAGCCAAGTTTCATAGTTTTAAGTATATAATTATTGAACATATTTTTGTCAACTTAATTTATAAGTATTTCATATTAATCCAAGCATATATGGTATATGGTATTCTTTTTATAATTTTAATTTCTGATTGTCCTTTCCCAGTATAGAGATATGCATTTAAATTTTATATACATTTTACCCAATAATTTTGCTAAACTCACAACTTCTAGTAGCTTTTAAATAGATTCAGTAGGATTTCCATGTAAATGATTATGTTGTCTGTGAATCTGTTTTATTTCCTCCTAAGTAAATAGCATAGTTTATTACTACTATTATTACTACCATCATCACCATCACCATTATCGTTACCATTGCATTGGCTTGAACAAGGGTTGCCAAACTGTTCTGTAAAGGGTCAGTTATCAAATATTTTTGACTTTCGTGGTCATATAGTCCTTGTCTCAAGCTACTCAGTGCTGCTGTGATAGAGGGAAAAATGCCACAAACCATATGAAAACAAGAGGGCTGGATTTGGCTGATGGTCATGGTTTTCAGATTTCTTTCTTTTCTTTTTTTCTGTGTCTCATTTTGGAGAGTTTCTATTGTTCTCTTCAAATTCTCTAATTTCATCTGCAGTGCCTGAGCTGTTGTTAATCCCATCCAGTCTGTTTCTTATCTTCACCATTTTGTTTTCATCTCAAGATATTTGGTTGGGGACTTTTTCATATCATCCATGTCTCTACTTAAAATGTCCAGTTTTTTCCTCTAGTCTTTTGAATATGTTATAACTGTTTTAATGTCTAACAATTCTATCATTTGTTTCATTTTTTGGGTCAGTTTTATGGATTAACTTTTTTCCTCCTCATTTTGGGTTATATTTTCATTTAGTATTTTGGGTTGTACTGTTTTGCATTCCTGGTGATTTTTGAAATTAGATTCTAGACATTGTAAGTGTTGTTGTCTTATGTATATGGCAATTTTGTTTTCCTATAAGTATCCTCGAATGGTTTTTCTGGAACATGATTAAATTACCTGGAAAGAGTAATGAGTTCGATCATTTGAATCCTACTTTTTGTTACATGAGATCAAAGCTGTGTTTAGACTGGGATTAATCTTTCTCCACCATTGAAGCAAGACTCCTCTTAGTATCTTAGTTGTTACCCCATTAATTACATGTTTTTTCCCCCACTCAGGCAGGTGAACACGAAAATTTTTCTAAGCTCTGTATGAACCCTATTTCTTATAATGTTTCCAGATGATTCTTCCCAAGACTTCACTTTCCCCACAAAAATGAGCTGATCAGTATTCAACTGAATGTCGAAGGGGATGCTCTTGAAATCTATGGCATTTTCTTTTTCAACTCTCTTTTTTCTAATGCTGTGCTTTGTGAAATGGCCTGGTGAAGATGTCTTGATTTCCTTAGATCCTAGCTCCATCCCTTCAACCCAGAGAAACCACTGTGCTTTGCCTAGGTTCTTCCTCTGTCCCTGGTCTCCAGACTGTTTCTCTAGGATGTTATCTAGGACAACCGTGGATTCACTTCAGTTGATTCTAGTCTCTCAGTGACTGCTGTCTTTCAGTGTCTTGTATCCAGTATCTTTTTGTCCAATATCTTGAATGTTGTTGAGTCTTAAATTTTACCACAGTTGTTTCAGATGACAAGATAAATCTGATCCTTCTTCCTCCATTTTGACTAGAAGCTATAGTCCTTATTTCCTCAGTTTTTAAAAAATGGTCTTAATTTTTATATTCCATACATTTTGTCTTTTGTCTGTGATATATTTTCCGACAATTTCTCCCAGTATTTTTTTTTTAATTTTTTATTTTTTATAAACATATATTTTTATCCCCAGGGGTACAGGTCTGTGAATCGCCAGGTTTACACACTTCACAGAATTTCTCCCAGTTTTTTAAATTTATATTTGATTTTCAGATGTTTTTAATAATGTGAATGTGTATGCTTGTAAATTTCTAGTCACACTTGTCAGTTTATTCATTGTTACTTCTGCATTTTGTTTTATAGTCAAACCTTTCTCAAACATTCAGGTGGTACAGGATTTCAGTCATTTTTTCTTAGAATTTATATATCTGCATGTTACCTTATAGGATTTGTGTTAATGTTTTTCTAAATGGCTACCTAGTTGTCCCAACATCATTTATTAAAATGTCTATCTTGGTCTATTTATTTGAGATAATTATAATATCTCCCATCCATCTGTTGTTTCAAAATTATACTAATTTTTTCTAGCAATTTCAAACCTAACAATCTGGAGATTAGTTGTTCTTTTGTAAAAGGTCAAGCAGAATCAAAGGAAGGAATGAATACATTTGAGCAAAAGCCCAAAGCCCTTGGGTTTCCTAGGATTGGGGTGTTTATTATCTCTTTGGTATTTACATATTGATCAAATAAAATAAATATGGGACAAGTTTGGCTGCTTTGTGAACTGATTTTATTTCAGTCTACTCAGAATTTGTGATTAATTACACACATAACACAATAGAAAGCTTACAGTTTTATTCCTGGAGTCGCAAAATCATATATTAAGTTTGGAAGTATATTTTGAAACATTTCATCTGTATTCTCTTTAGGAAACAATAAATTTGTTTATGTTTTAGTATTTACATTCTCAGAGAAATCCACATTTCCCCAAGAAGTCCTTTACACTTTTAACAATTAACGCTGTATTGTAAAGGAAAGACTCTGTTTTCTCCTTTATTCACTAATCCATCTCAAAATTTCTGGTCACCAAGTGTGTGGCCTGTTTGCCATTTCAGTTCCTTGAGTCCCAGAAGAAAACAGTTTGCCTGTCTTTTATTTTTATTTATTTTTTTAAAGGTTTTATTTATTTATTTGACAGATCACAAGTAGGCAGAGAGGCAGGCAGAGAGAGGGGGAAACAGGCTCTCAGGGAGCCTGATGCAGGGCTCAATCCCAGGACTCTGGGATCATGATCTGAGCAGAAAGCAGAGGCTTAACCACTGAGCCACCAAGGTTCCCCCATTTTGCCTCTCTTTTAAAATGTGTTACCTGGAATTATATATACTTGTATTTAAACCCAAGATCTACCAAATCTATACTAACCTGTCTCTACCGTAAAACATTTCCTAAATTGTGATAAGTAAGTTGTAGTTTGACAGGAACACTATAATCTCAGATTTTATGGAAATAAATTATTTTATTAATCACATTTTATGTTTCACAAATATTCTATACTCTTTTAATAGGTGTGTACTCAAGTATTTAAGATGAGTGCCATTTAAAAATCTGCTTATTTTTCCATTATTTCTTGCACAATACCCTGTGTAACTCCCCCCACCCCCAATAAATGATATTCCACAGTGTAATAGTTTTGAGGCATATTCTATAAGATAATAGTTTCCATAATCAGAAATGCCTGGGAAATACTGAAAATTTTTTTCCTGCAAAGTTATAATATACATTAACATGTTACTAATTCTGAGGGATCCAGTAGTAAGACAATTGCTAATATTACTTAACCCAGAATTTTAGATTAAGAACTATTCATTAACTGGAAAAAATGGATTACCATTATATAATTTACTTAATGCTAGCAAAGTATAATGTCATGTGCAATGAACATGGCAGGTGAAATGAATATGGCATTTAAGAACATCAGCTGAATGTCAGAATGCCCTAAAATAACTATATGCAAATGGTAATTATTCATATGCTTCAAGAGTGAAATTTTATTCCATTATTTGTAAATAGTTGAGTTCAGAAATAAAATCAATGTTTTATTTAACTGATTGAGAGTTTAGAGAATTCAGAGAGCCTCAGAAATGGGGAAGTGTTTTTTAAAAAGAAAGTTTCTGAAAATACCACTATCCTTGAAGGATAAAAGTGGTTTGTATATATTTACCTAATGTTGATGCAATAAGATGTAAATGTACACGTGCTATAAATGCAATGCTGTGAAATACGCAATGGAGAGAGCCCACTGAAATAATGACTGCACAGCATTCAGTATAATCAAAATAAACATCTCCAAATGTTAGTGTGCATAGTATAAGGTAAAAAAAAAAAAAAAAAGAAAGAAAGAAGAAAGAACTTCTCATATCCATTTTACTTTATATAGTTTTATTGTTTTTACAGTCTCATATATTTATAAAGGATCTGCTTCATGAATTGATTGTTAGAGTAGTGATATATTTCAGTGCCACAAATTAAATATGCAAATGTTTTCAAATTATATAAATTTAATTGAATATTTACATATTATTAATAACCTTGTAATAACTTCCATTTATGTTTTATAATGTTTTTGCTTTAATATAAAAGTAACATTATCACTAATAGAGAATGCATTTAAATATATTGCTTACATATTTAAAGACTAAATCAGAGGTCCAAAATGTCAATATTGCTAAAGAAGCTAAAATAAAAAATAATGGTTTTAAAGTTATACTTTTGGAAAACTCACATAGAGTGTTCACTGGCTGTGCTTACTTATATGTACTACGCATATACATACTATTAGTGAACAAGGGACCTCAATAAAGAAACCTGTGAAATATATAAATGAAATTATATGGTGATGAGAAGTCAGTTTTTTTTTTTTTAAAGATTTTATTTATTTGATAGAGAGAGATCACAAGCAGGCAGAGGCAGGCAGAGAGAGAGGAGGAAGCAGGCTCCCTGCTGAGCAGAGAGCCCAACTCGGGGCTCGATCCCAGGACTCTGATATCATGACCTGAGCCGAAGGCAGCGGCCTAACCCACTGAGCCACTCAGGCGCCACCGAGAAGTCAGTTTTAAAGATAAAACAAATAGTTTAATAGGAAACAGGCTTAGGAAAATGAAGAAAAAAAATATTCTTTTAAAGTGAAAATAGAATTCTATTTTATATTCTATTCTATATATACTATTGTCCCAACAATAGTATAGAAAACTACAAGGTATCATGAACAGGGGAAATGAATTGCATAGAAGAGGCGATTGTTCTGTTTTTGTTTTTCTTTCATTGCTTGAATGAGCATAATGCTAAAGAAATGGCATTTCTAATCTCAGTTATGATAGGTTACTATTTTGTATTCTAAAGTAGAAAGAATACAAAATAAAATCAATGAATAAATTATCCCTGAAAAAATAACTTCATTTCTCAACTCAGAAGTGGCCATAAATTGAGGAGAGATTCATTTAAAATACTTCATTCAGGAGCACTGGGTGTGGTGCATGAACAATGAATTTTGGAACACTGAAATAAAATTATATTAAAAAAATAAAATACTTCACCTAAAATTTAATAAATTTTCGACAAGTAGATAACAGTCTTTAAAATGTTTTCTGTTATTTGCTAAGGTAAAATGATGGGGAATTTGATCTTCCCCATTTAATAATGTGATGAACATGATCTTCCAATTTAATATTGTTTTTAAATAATTTTTTCAAATACATCACTTATATAAACTTCAATATCAGTTTTCTTGTGTGTGAAGTTTATTTTCCCAGTTTTTTAGAAAGACTTTTGCTAAAATTTATTTATATTAGTACATGCTAAAGTAAATTTTCTAGACTAGAATTAAGGATTTTTTAATGTGGTGATATGAAGAGAACCTTCAGATTAAAAATTGTGTGTGTTTAAAGCCATAAATGTTTCTTGCATTTAGCGCAGCCTGGTTTTACCTTTAGACTTACTGTAACAGTATCTTCATCTTCTTTGGCCAGGTATGTGAATACATAAGGTTTTTTGGAGATTTGCTCAATGTTGAGAAACACTCCATAATCTAGGTTCTTGTAATTCCAAATATGTTCCACATACTAACAGCATCATCTTGGAACTGGTGAGAAATGCAAGATCTTGGGCCTCACCTCAGAACTATTCCAATAGAATCTGCACATTAACAAGATGCAAGGAATTCACAGGCACACTAAAGCTTAAGAAGCACCCATCTGGGTCCTAACTCATAAACAACACCATTAAATGTTAGCTGATAGGACTCCCCAAAGTCATTTACTAAAAAACGGGACTTACCAGTTTTGCACAGTAATGAACTTTAAGATTAATTCAAATCAGATCTAGATGTTCTTAATTCCCTATTTCTCTTCCTTGGTAGTAGTGATTTTAGTATGCTCTTCTAGGTTATATAGTAAACAACAATTAATGTTGTCAAATGAATGGAAATAATTTGAATGAGACTATTAGTATGTAAGTACCGGGATGTTTTATGTTTTGAGATATACATAAATAAGGATACAAAACAATTTGAGAATGAAGTTTTCAGAATCAACTGCACTTCTGACAACCATTTTAGTAGTCAGTGGCTTCTGAACCATTTGATCTGGAATGGGTAGTAAATTTCTTGGTTTGGGCCCACTCTCTGCAGCCAGAGCTATTTTGCTAAAAGTGACAGAGTTGAGTAGGTAACTGCTACCTCTCTTCTCTCTGCTGCTTGTTGTCCTCTCAGAATCTGATCAGCTCTTTCTACATGAGGACTCCATATCTGTGTATGTCACACACCTCTGGCACCTGATATACTAACAGACCTTCAGAGTGATTATTACTGTTATTGGACCATACTATGTTTCCTGTTGTTTTCGCACCTACTAGCTTCCATTATTTATGAAACCAGTGAGACTGTTAATAATTCTGATACTCAGTCTTTCCACATCATGGACACCTTTGTCTCAGGAACTTTTCAGAATCTTTCTAAAGGAATAAAGACTTAATCTTGTGAACAGAACTATACATATATCTTGATAAAGTTTCTGTTAATAATTTTTAGCAGTTTTAATTATTTTCTTATTCTTGAATTTTAATAGTTTTTTATAATTTCTAGATGTAGATGTATGTCAGAAGTATGTGTTTTATGAATATTTTTGTCCAGTCTGCTTCTCCTTTCATTCTTTTAACAATGTCTTTCACAGACAGAAAGTACAATTTGTATATCCTTTCATAAGTTGAGCTCTCAGTGTTGTATTTAAAGAACTCTTTGCCTCCTAAACCAAGGTCACCAAGTTTTTCTATGGTGATTTTTTTCCTCAATGATCCATAATTTTATGGTTTACATTTAAGGCTGTAATACATTTTAAATTAATTTTTTTTTTAATTTTTTATTTTTTATAAACATATATTTTTATCCCCAGGGGTACAGGTCTGTGAATCACCAGGTTTACACACTTCACAGCACTCACCAAATCACATACCCTCCCCAATGTCCATAATCCCACCCCCTTCTCCCAAACCCCCTCCCCCCGGCAACCTCAGTTTGTTTTGTGAGATTAAGAGTCACTTATGGTTTGTCTCCCTCCCAATCCCATCTTCTTTCATTTATTCTTCTCATACCCACTTAAGCCCCCATGTTGCATCACCACTTCCTCATATCAGGGAGATCATATGATAGTTGTCTTTCTCTGCTTGACTTATTTCGCTAAGCATGATATGCTCTAGTTCCATCCATGTTGTCGCAAATGGCAAGATTTCATTTCTTTTGATGGCTGCATAGTATTCCATTGTGTATATATACCACATCTTCTTGATCCATTCATCTGTTGATGGACATCTAGGTTCTTTCCATAGTTTGGCTATTGTGGACATTGCTGCTATAAACATTCAGGTGCATGTGTCCCTTTGGATCACTACATTTGTATCTTTAGGGTAAATACCCAATAGTGCAATTGCTGGGTCATAGGGCAGTTCTATTTTCAACATTTTGAGGAACCTCCATGCTGTTTTCCAGAGTGGCTGCACCAGCTAGCATTCCCACCAACAGTGTAGGAGGGTTCCCCTTTCTCCGCATCCTCGCCAGCATCTGTCATTTCCTGACTTGTTGATTTTAGCCATTCTGACTGGTGTGAGGTGATATCTCATTGTGGTTTTGATTTGTATTTCCCTGATGCCGAGTGATATGGAGCACTTTTTCATGTGTCTGTTCGCCATCTGGATGTCTTCTTTGCAGAAATGTCTGTTCATGTCTTCTGCCCATTTCTTGATTGGATTATTTGTTCTTTGGGTGTTGAGTTTGCTAAGTTCTTTATAGATTCTGGACACTAGTCCTTTATCTGATATGTCGTTTGCAAATATCTTCTCCCATTCTGTCAGTTGTCTTTTGATTTTGTTAACTGTTTCCTTTGCTGTGCAAAAGCTTTTGATCTTGATGAAATCCCAGTAGTTCATTTTTTCCCTTGCTTCCCTTGCCTTTTGCGTTGTTCCTAGGAAGATGTTGCTGCGGCAGAGGTCGAAGAGGTTGCTGCCCGTGTTCTCCTCAAGGATTTTGATGGATTCCTTTCGTACATTGAGGTCCTTCATCCATTTTGAGTCTATTTTTGTGTGTGGTGTAAGGAAATGGTCCAATTTCATTTTTCTGCATGTGGCTGTCCAATTTTCCCAGCACCATTTATTGAAAAGGCTGTCTTTTTTCCATTGGACATTCTTTCCTGCTTTGTCGAAGATTAGTTGACCATAGATTTGAGGGTCTATTTCTGGGCTCTCTATTCTGTTCCATTGATCTATGTGTCTGTTTTTGTGCCAGTACCATGCTGTCTTGATGATGACAGCTTTGTAATAGAGCTTGAAGTCCAGAATTGTGATGCCACCAACTTTGGCTTTCTTTTTCAATATCCCTTTGGCTATTCGAGGTCTTTTCTGGTTCCATAAAAATTTTAGGATTATTTGTTCCATTTCTTTGAAAAAGATGGATGGTACTTTGATAGGAATTGCATTAAATGTGTAGATTGCTTTAGGTAGCATAGACATTTTCACAATATTTATTCTTCCAATCCAGGAGCATGGAATGTTTTTCCATTTCTTTGTGTCTTCCTCAATTTCTTTCATGAGTACTTTATAGTTTTCTAAGTATAGATTCTCTGCCTCTTTGGTTAGGTTTATTCCTAGGTATCTTATTGTTTTGGGGGCAATTGTAAATGGGACCGACTCCTTAATTTCTCTTTCTTCTGTCTTGTTGTTGGTGTAGAGAAATGCAACTGATTTCTGTGCATTGATTTTATATCCTGACACTTTACTGAATTCCTGTATAAGTTCTAGCAGTTTTGGAGTGGAGTCTTTTGGGTTTTCCACATATAGTATCATATCATCTGCGAAGAGTGATAATTTGACTTCTTCTTTGCCGATTTGGATGCCTTTAATTTCCTTTTGTTGTCTGATTGCTGAGGCTAGGACCTCTAGTACGATGTTGAATAGCAGTGGTGATAATGGACATCCCTGCCGTGTTCCTGACCTTAGCGGAAAAGCTTTCAGTTTTTCTCCATTGAGAATGATATTTGCGGTGGGTTTTTCATAGATGGCTTTGATGATATTGAGGTATGTGCCCTCTATCCCTACACTTTGAAGAGTTTTGATCAGGAAGGGATGTTGTACTTTGTCAAATACATAAGGTGTTAAGATATGAATTGAGGTGATTGTTATATGGAAATCCAAAAAAATTTTTTTAAAGATTTTATTTATCCATTTGAGAGAAAGACCACGAGTGAGGGGAGGGGAAGGGTCAGGGGGAGAAGCAGATCCCCAGTGAGCAGGGAGCCTGACATGGGGCTCTATGCCAGGGCCCCAGGACCATGACCTGAGCTGAAGGTAGACACTTTACCATCTGAGCCACCCAGGCACCCCATGGATGTCCAAATTATTAAGAAGATAATTTCCTTAAAAGACCATCCTTTTTATTCATTGCCTTCCATTAACACTGGGGGGAAAAAAATCATTTGAGGGATGCCTGGGTGGCTCATCAATTAAGTGTCTGCCTTCCTCTCAAGTCATGATCCCTGGGTCCTGGGATTGAGTCCCATATGAAGCTCCTTGCTCAACAGGGAGCCTGCTTCTTTCTCTGTGTGCTGCTCTCCCTGCTTGTGCTCACTTGCTCTCTCTCTGACAAATAAATAAAAATCTTTAAAAAAATCATTTGATAGTGTGGATTGATTCTGAGTTATTATTCAATTTTATTGATTCATGTGTTTATTGTTTCACTAGTACCATACTGTCTTGGTTTATGCTTTTACCTTTATTATTATGGATATTTTTACTTGAATTTGCTTGAATTTGGTTTAATTTGCTCCTATCTATCTAATTCCTTATTGTGAAAGCATAAATTACTATTTGACCTTTTTTCTTTGCTAATATAAGCACTTATTGTGAAACATTTTCCTCTAAACATTATTTTAGCTGCATCCCCGAAAATTTGATGTATTTTTCATTTTCACCTAGTTAAAAATAGGGTTTCTTTTAGTACTTCCTCTTTGATGCTTGGGTTATTTAGAAGTGTGCTGTTTAATTTCCAAGTAGTCATGGTATTTTCCAAATAGCTTCAATAATTTGTACCTAGCCTAATTATCAAAACATACTTTGTATTCTTTCCGTTCTTTGAAGTTTGTTAAGATTTATTTTATGGCCAAAAATAGAGTGTCTCTTGATGACTGTTCTCTGTGCAACTGAAAACGTGTAGATCTGCTATGGGTGAGTGAAGTGTTCATTCAATATCAATTAGGTCAAGTTACTAGACAGAATCTTTACATTTTTCGTGGTTGCCTATGGTCTACGATATACCTTTTTAATCATTCTACCTTTGAATAATATACTACTTCACATGGAGTGTGAGGAATTTATAAAAGCATAATTCTACTCCATACTCCCATCCTTTGTCTTATGGTTGGCATACATTTTACTTTACATAGGCTATAGACCTACAACTCTTTTATTTTTTATTTTTTTCTACAACTCTTTTATACCATATTTAATTACACAGTTATAATTTCAGGTTTAATTGAATTAAGAAGAAGAAACAATTTATGTTACTTAAATTTATTCTAGTGCTGTTCATTCTGCTATGCAGATGCATATTGCTAGTCCTTCTGCCTGAAAAGCTTCCTTTAACATTTCTTATGTGGTAGATGTGCTGGAAATGAATTCTCTCCATTTTTGCATTTTTGTTCATCTGAAGAGCCTTTATTGGTCCTTTGCTTTTTGAGAAACATTTTCATGAGTTACAGTGAGATGGGTATACTTTTCTGTTTGTGCTTTTAGTGTTGGTGTTTGAATTACTGGAGTCAGGGACTGGGCAGGGTTTGAGATTTGGTGTTGCTGTAGTTATCCACAGTGCACCACAAACTTCAAACTCTGCCAGCAATGCCTTCTGTCTTCCCTTTGCACTCTATCTCTGTGAAATCTGCCTCTTGCTGCTGCTCTAGGAGGATCGTAACTATTTCTTCTTAGCCTAGTGGCAAATGGTATTGTGGGGGTGTTTTCTGATGGTCTGAGTATACCTTAATTTTAGGCAGTCCCTTATCCCTGAATAATGGGATTATGACCTCTACCATTGCTCTTGCTCCTCCTTTAGGTGTGGATTTGGACCCCAAACTGCCTCTCTTCTGATGTCAAATGTTTTTTTTTTTCCTCCCTATTTTTTTTTTTAAATGAGTATCCTAAAGTTGACAGTTATTGTTGCCCTTTTCCCTACAGATTAAGTATTTTGTTCTAAAAGGGAACAAAGTTTTAAAAAATATTCTAAAATTAATTATGTCCTATTATGGTTTCCCAGACTAAAAGCCACAGAAAATGGAAACTCATATTATCCTCCTTCCTTCCTCCTAAAATGAACTCCCTAGCAGAATCTGCAGCATCTTTTCACTCTCAAGGGACTTGAAGGAGCTTCTTTTAGCATTATATCCAGATTTTTAACTGTTTTCTGCAGTGGGTTGAGGAGGAGAAAACCCATGACCATCTCATTCCTATATTGCCCTCCAGCATATATTTTTCAATGTGCTTCTGCTGCCCTTGTCAGTATGATCACATGTCTTTCAGAAATTATTTACGATTTCTAGATCCACATTTTCATCATTTCTTATTTTTCAGTATGGGAATAATCTTACTCTAAATATGAATATAAATACAGAAACAAATACAAACACAAATGTATAATTATAAATAAATATATTGTAGCCAATTTAAGTGTAGTATCACATTAAATGTAAGTACCAATTTCCCATGGGAGCTGAAGTATAACTTTATTCAATATACCTTGATTCAGTATCTTTCGGTCCTTTTCCAAAACAATTTCCTCATTTAAAATTAAAAATGTTGTACAACTAAGAATAATAAAATATTGTATGTCAGTTATTCTTCAAAAAATAAATAAAACAAAATAAAATTGAAAATGATGTTATATCTTGTCCCATAATCCAGGAAGATGTTTATAATTTCTTGCCTATTTCCCCAAAGCCTTTTAATTTCTCCAAACAGCTTTTAATTTTCAGGAAAGATTCCTAGATATAAAATGCCACTTCATGCATAATTTCTGTATTCCCCTTTTGGGCAAACTGCTACTTATCTGGAAAGCTTTAAAAGCTATTTTCAAAAAGACTTCCTAGGGACCTGTAATTATCTTCTTTTAAATTTCAAAAACAATCTATTTGGATTTTCTTTCATGTCAGGTATATTTTATAATATTTTTCAGAGGAAATTTATCTCTCTTTTTTAAAATGAACTTAAGACAATATGATACAATGTCTAAGAATGATTGTAATTAAACCCTTTGCATTCAGAGAGTATATCTTCAAAAAACTTATAAACTAACCATGACACTAACTATATTTAATAACCATACTATTAATTATTATAAAGTTATTTCTCTGTGATAACACTGAAAGTACATTAGATGTTTCTAAACAATAAGATAATTACTTTTTTAAAAAAAATATTTTATTTATTTATTTGACAGAGAGAGATTATAATTAAGCAGAGAGGTGGGCAGAGAGGGGTGAAGGAAGCTCCATGCTAAGCAGAGAGCCTGCGGCGGGGCTTGATCCCAGGACCCTGGGATCATGACCTGAGCTGAAGGCAGAGGCTTTAACCCACTGAGCCACCCAGGCACCACCAGATATTTACTTTCAAAAAGAGTTTATTCGAATTTTGACTTCAACATTTTTTCACTTCACCTATCTTAAATATTTTGATAATTCATTTTAATAGTGCTGAAAAAATTAGTCATATGAATTCTCAGGATTTGTTTGAAGCTGTACCACCCTGGTATACCATTGGTATACAATGGTATACATGCTCATGTTATAATGTCTTCTCTCTACCTGCAATAGAGAACAGTGAACCAACGACAGTGTAGCAGTACATAGTAACATTGCACTAGTTCACACTCCGAGAATAAGAAGACAATCAACCAATCAATAAAAGCAAACAAAAAACATTCAGACTTATGGTGAGCAGATGTCTATTACATTTCTCCTTAAAAGCAAATGCTCCTTCTTTTGCTGCAAAACCCAATGGATGGGTTTGTCTGATCAATTTCAATGATTACTTGCAAACATCTCTCAGGAGAAATCATGATGGGAAATATAAAAAGTGATGATATATTTTAACTTAGATTTAATGTTATCTGGTATCTATTATAATTCATGTTTAAATAACTTATGGTTCTCATGTAAATTTTCTGCAGATGCTTCATGTGGTTTTCAAATATTTGGAAGGAATCAAGTGAGATTAAGCTTATTAGGTAGTCTTTAATATCTCCTACATTATTGAGAGGTATTGAACTTGATTGCCTAGGTAATAAAACCACACTTATCTGATAATGACATGAAAATGGAAAGAACCAAAGAGTCATCTCATATAGCCCTGGGGTAGGCAGCACTGTGTGGTGGTTCTTTTCTGCTTATTGATATGATCTACCTTTTCTTAAAATCTAAAAATATATTTAAAATTATATCTATATGTATTCATATGTATACTTGAATAAAATAACATTTGCTAAATGAAAATGTCTAAAAAGAATAAAGATAAAGGTACTGTATTTTGAAACTAATACAAAATGCAGCCCAAATATTACTTACAGGCAGTTTCTTGCATTTAAAGTTATTTATTTTGGGAAAAGATGAGATTATTAAATTAACCATTCAAAGGTTTAAAAAGGATAAAACCTTATAAAAACTAAGGAACTAGATAAAATAAAAAGAAAATTTTGATGAGAAATCATTGATGAGAAAGAAAATTCACAACTGATATATGACTAATAGCTGGTCTAGTGAGTGAATAACTAGAAGAATAAATCTCTGGAAAATTTGATTGTAGTAGATAAAATATACTGAGTATAAAAAAAAACAAACCAAAAACCACCAATATTGGGAATGAGGAAAAAACAGGCCAAAGTTTTAAAGGAAATTTTAAATTTTTATAAAAATGGGTTATACAGGCATATGTACAAATATATTTAAATAATAAGCTACCCTCACCTCTGATAAACTGATAGTGCTTGGAGCTTGATATTCCATGGTTTATGAGCTAGAGATCTATTAGTAAAATTTATATCCTCCTGATCTCTCCAGGTACTGATGGAAACACTCAACTTGCGCAATACTGTGATGATTCTGGCAGATGAGAGAGGGAATGACTGCATCCATCTTCTGTGTTGTTTTATTAGAGATGTTGTTTAGGGCTCTAAGGCACTACAGAATTTAAATAATTCAGCTTTTCAAACTCATCCAGATGTCTCTCTTTTCCCCAGTGCCCATCACACCATCAGATAGTTATAGAGAGATAATTTTCAATGTAGCCTCAATATTGCACCCCAAACCACCATTCTCTCCCTTACCTGTGGCCCTGTGGTAGTTTTATGCCAGACTGCTTCTTCATTGTGATTTTTTTCTTACCTCCTCATTATACCCCATGAAATTGCACTTCAACACCTCACTATACACATTTCTTAATGTGCCATAAGCCTGATCATTGATAATTTTTTTTTTTAATTTTTGTTTTTGCTTGTTTGTTGATTGGTTGGCCGTCATTGCCGGTTGTCATCTTTTAGGTTGAAAAGATGAAAGTTGTCATAGTTTTCCTGTTGATATACATATAATGAAGACCTGAAATTCCAAAGAAAAAAAGAAATAGAATTGGTAGACCCACAGTAATATGGAAGGTGCCATGGCAGCTCAATTTCTCATGCAATATAGTTCATGAAACAGATTATTATATAGGGCAGTTTGGGCATGGTGTTTTATACAAAATATTTATGGAAGTCTATTCTTTTGGTTGGCAATAAGTTTTAGATCTCAGTTGATCATGGCACTCTAAAACCAGAAGTTATTGTCATTGCATGCTCTGCTATTACTGATTTGGCCTTTTTTCACCTCTGACTGATTCTGGTGTCAATTATAGTTGCCTTTTTATTGCAGCAGAAGGGAACATTTCAAATGGTTGTGTCTAATCAGTCTAAGGGAGCCAAGACAACCAAGCCTCTAACATGATACTTCCTGTTTCAATTTTCATTTTATCTCTCTGACTCATCTTTCAATCACAGCAATGCTATTGTTGGACAGAAAATGCAGTGATGGAAATTTTAACATGGCATAATTAAATATCTTTTGTTGAACCTCAGAGGAAAAAAAAATTCTTTTCGAGGCACCAGGAATTTTTTTTAAGTGGCTGCTTATGAGTTAAAATATCATTACTACAAAAATAGACTGTGTATAATCATGCCAATATGCACAGCACATACTTGCCAGCTCTTCAAAATGATTTTAAAGGTGGTACATGTTCAGTTCTGTACTGATATTTTTTTCCCAGAGATGATCATTGGATATAAATATGTTTGTGTATAAATACGTTTGTGTGTATCTTCCTAATATATAAAATATATGTGTCTGCATCACATATATATATATATATATATATATATATATATTCTTAGAAAAATATACAGCAATATTAGAGGAAATTCAAGATAACATAGTAATATAAGCTTCCTTAAGATGGCATATCGAATATATATATTTTTTTACTTAAATCATTGCTGATTGAAAACAGAGAAAAGTAGGGTATCCGAGCATAAGGAAAAAGAGAGAGAGGCTAACTAAGAAACAGACTCTTAACTATAGAGAAGAATATGTTTGTGTATAAATACGTTTGTGTGTATCTTCCTAATATATAAAATATATGTGTCTGCATCACATATATATATATATATTCTTAGAAAAATATACAGCAAAATTATAGGAAATTCAAGATAACATAGTAATATAAGCTTCCTTAAGATGGCATATCGAATATATATATTTTTTTTACTTAAATCATTGCTGATTGAAAACAGAGAAAAGTAGGGTATCCGAGCATAAGGAAAAAGAGAGAGAGGCTAACTAAGAAACAGACTCTTAACTATAGAGAAGAAATATGTTTACCAGAGTGGGAAGGGATAGGGGATGAATTAAATAGGTGACAGGGGTTAAGGAGGGCACTTGTTGTCATGAGTGCTGGCTGTTGTTAGTATTGAATCACTAAATTGTACACCTGAAACTAATATTACATTGTATGTTAACTGAAATTTAAATAAAGTCTTAAAGAGAAAGGAATCCATTTAAAGACAAAACACTGACAAGTCTATGAGAACTATCATTTAAAAAATTCCCTGGGCTTGGTGTTTCTTAAGCTTGTCTGCACATTAAAATTAACTAAGGATCTTTTAAACTTCAAGGCCCAGGACACATTACTGCCAAATTAGATCATGAAGACACTTGATAGAGTATCTTCTAAAAGCATTAGAGCTTTGCCTTTCACATCTAGGTCTTTAGTTCACCTAATACAAGGTTGGAGTTCAAATTAACTTTTGGGATAACATCAGCATTCATTGAAACCATTTCTTGTTTTTGAGTGTCTTTTTTTATTTTTGAGTGCTGTTAGCTATATATAAGAATCACTATATTAGGAACTTTATTTATTAGAAATCTTTCAAAGGAAAAATATTTTTAATAAAACTCGTTTTATCTGCAGTTATCATCAAAATTATATAACAGGATCTCAATGACATTATTTTCCTATATCTTGAAATACCTGGCTATTTTTATCATAGTGGGAATTGTTTCATCATTACTTATCAATTATTCCTAGCTATGCTAAAGAAAGAAAAGATTGAAGGAATAAGAAAGTAAAAGAATAATGGGTTTTCCTACAAGGCTCATGCTGAAATAAAAAACTAGACAAAACTTTTGCCATTTTGTCTGTCTTTGTTTTCTTATTGCCTTGTCCAAAATATTGTGCTGTCTCTCATAAAGTATAAAAGATGATTGGAAACACCATCTCTACAGTATTCTCTTAGCTTTTTTGAACACAGTTGAGAACTTTCTGTTTATAATGGTGAACAGAAGAGAATTTACAGAAGAGTTTTCCACAAATATCAGATGATTCAGGAGATAAATCATCAGAAGATGAGACAGATAGCACTTCACAGACTCTTAATGATGATGAAGTAGATTGTATAAGCACAGTTTCAGTTATGTCTTTACATAATGACATCCTAGGTCAGGATGTCAAATCCAAAAAACAAGTGAATGATGTATTTCTAAGGGTGAAGAAAGAGGACATTTTCATTCACTTATTCATTCAACTGGAATGACATCATTGCACAAAGTTTGCAAAGGGAATCTGGACATTATCACAAAGGATACATGACACAATTCTTCCATCTTTAATTATGTCTGTTCATCAAAATGTCTTTGAGTTGGTCCTAAGTAGACAAATGCTGAGAGCTGGTATGGAAAAAGACATTGGAAGGAAATTGTGTAGACATGAAACAAAATCCATCGGTTTTATCACTCTAGTTTGTGTTATAGATCTAAAACCGAGAATACTTTCTAATTTGGGAGCGAGAGAAAAACATTGAGCTGTTGATGTTTCAAAAGAAAGTTTATTGTCTTTGGTTTTGTAAGTGCTAGAAGAAAAACTAGAAGTAATAATGAACTTGAAATATTTTTATTTTTATTTTTATTTTTATTTATTTATTTGACAGAGAGAGATCACAGGTAGGTAGAGAGGCTGGCAGAGAGAGAGAGAGAGAGAGGGAAGCAGGCTCCCCGTGGAGCAGAGAGCCCGATGTGGGACTCGATCCCAGGACCCTGAGATCATGACCTGAGCCGAAGGCAGCAGCTTAACCCACTGAGCCACCCAGGCACCTCTGAACTTGAAATCTTGAGCCAATATTTACAAGATAGTTGTGTTCATCATTCACATGTGACAATAATTAGAAGTTGGTTTCAGACAGAAGATATTGTCCATTTTGGATATATATCTTCAAAACTAGGAAGATATAGAATAAAGTTGTATTCATCATTCATACATGACAATAATTAGAAGTTGGTTGTAGACAGAAGATATTGTCCATACATTTTGGATGTATATCTTCAAAACTAGGAAGATATAAAGTTTGGGCTAGATGTTTACATCTTTATTGAAGTTTCTAATGAAATAATCTCTATCTCCTTATCTTAGTTCTATAAATTATCCATAATATGACTTAAGAGTCTCTAAAATAGAAAAGATCCCTTAGGAACAAGATACATGATAATGATTATTATTTTTCCTTATATACTTAATTTTCCCCTCAAGTTGATACACTATTTTCCTATCACAATTGATTCAAAGGACCATGCTTCCTACTGTCCTTCAGTGTCATCTGTCATGTATCAAATGTCTGTTTTCATTTGGGACATTATGTCTTTCTGAAACCTCTATTTAGTTAGTCTAAATTCTATGCTGCAAAACTACCTCCTGTCTTAATTACTTTATACTAACTATTGATATCTGGTAAACCGATCCTTTATCTTAATTCCTCTTGAAGAGTGACTTGTTTATTCTTAGTCTTTTGAAAAATTAAATACGTTTGGGATTCCTCTTGTATTTCACCAAATATGGAATTTTAATAATTGCACTGAATCAATCAGTCACTTTGGATAGTACTGACATCTTTATATTCTTGAGTCTTTAAATCCAAAAATACTATATATTTCTATCCGACCAATCACATTACTTTTCTAGAGCTACCTTTCTTCTGTACATATAATTACTGTAAAAGAACTCCAGCATCTTTAGCATTTATTAGTAGTTCAGAGACAGGTTTTGGGTAAAAGGTGAGAAAAAAATATTCATCTTCTGAGAATTCATCTTCTGAGGATAGAAAGATATCTTAAATTCAGTTTTCTGAAGAGTGGAGGGGTTTACCTAAGAAATAGAGGAATTGGTCTGCAGCATGAGGAGAAAAGAGAACAAAATTACACAGAGAAATGCTATGAAAAGGAGAGCTGTTGAGGGCAACCAGCCCCTCATTCCAATTTGTTTATAAGACACCAACTATATTTTTGTCCTTATATTCTATGTAATAAATATGTACACTTACAATATATTTCCCCTTTTCTGGAGACACGTTCAGTTTCTTTTACTTGCTTTTGAAAGACTCAAAGTTCTTTCTTACAGACTGTGTATCAGTGATGTTTATTTCTTAGATATTACCTTTCCTTAAGGTTCATAACTTCAGTCAATGTAAAATTTATACATTAAAGTACAATTTTTGAACTTTATAGAAAATTCTTGAGTATGTTTATGAATGAATGATCAGTAAGAAAGTCATACAACATGACTTAGAATTCTGATAAAAATAATGGGAATGGTTTTGAAACAGCCTTAATTTTTGGAAAGTATTTGTCTTTGGAAAAGATGTCAAAAAAAGTTATATCAAAACTGATCATTATTTTTTATTGACTGATTTTTTTTTTTTTTTACATTTAAGAAAAAAGTCTGAATTTAATAATTTTTGGCTGGTAATTATATACAGCTACTTGGGGCTAGTAATATCTTAACAGATGAAATCTAAATTTTAAATTTTAATTATTATAGCAATATTCATAGACAAAGTTTAAATAAATTTTGGTTAAATATTGAAAACTTTTAATACTGAACCAAATACATAAATCTTTTAATGAATATAAGTACATAAATTTTGCTTATCCACTGTTTATAGGAATAATAAATACAGTGCACTTAAACTCATCCTTATAATGAAAATCACAATTTATAATATAGAATTAAATATTGGGGGAACCTTAAACAGTGTTTGAAAAGCTGAGAATTATTTAACTAGACTTCTGGAGATGTTAGTATTTTATAAATGTCTCATAAAGACAAGAGTATAAATAATCTTATATGTGAATATCCCAGCTCAGATACCTAATTAAAATGACCACTTAAATTTGAAAGATTTTGAGCAATGTTGGAAAAGCCACTTAGCAGGATACTGTAGTCATCCAACTGAGAATTTTTGTGTCTTTGTGTTACTTAATAGATCTATCAGAGAAATGGAGATAAATGGATAGATAAAGAATATATTTTTGAGACAGATCTAGGTAGGACTACCTGTTGAATTTGATGAGACGGTCTAGTGAAAGAGTGAAATCTCTAGTGAAAGAGAAGAAATAATTACTCCTAGGTTTTTGGTAGAGCATCTCATGGGTATGGTGGTAGCATTTACTGGCATGGGGAATATGGGAAAGAAATAGGCTTTTGTGGGGGTCAGGAGATGGAGAGAGGAAGAAAAAGATGGGCATAGGAAGGAATATTCAGGGGAGAGCTTAGGAAGGGCGATAAATGGGAGGCAATTCACCAAGATGTCCTTAAAGTTCCCCTGAGACTGACTAAACTTTAGACAGATAGGTGTTTTCCTTCTCTAGGCTCCTGACTCTTTTTTAAGAGCATTTACTTTAGAAAACTTATAATTGTAAATTCCTTTAAAGATGTAAATCTTTAAAATACTTTCGCCAGTTTTACAATCCCTACCCCTGAATGACTTTCTCACAGACCTGGGAGCTATCTCTTTGATAGGGAATTAACCAAGGAAGATAACTCCCCATTAGTTTCCAGAAGAGAGTAAGAACTTAAATTCGGTGGTCATCAAGTAACAAACTCAAATTGCCTACTAACAAGAAGATTGGTGTCAATTTAGGAGATATAAAAAGCAATGTGACACCAACTGTGAGTGAGCCTGGATTCCTGCTGGTAACATAAGTAAAAAGCAAAATGAGGCATGGAGAACTCATATTCTCATATTCTCTTTTAAAATTTTAAATTAATCACATATTTCATGATATTTTATACACACATAAAATATATTATCAACTACATAGAAGCTATAAAAAATTAGATGAAACTCATGTGCCCAGGTTAAGAAATAGGATGTTATCAAAATTTTGAAGGCACCCCACTGCCTCCCACTGCCTCCGTGCCATTCCTCATACTCTTATCCATCCCCCACTGAAGACAAGCTTTACTCTAAATTTCATGTGTGTCATTTCCCAGTTTTTCTGTACGTGGATCTCAGTTAAAGGACAGTCTAGGATTTAGATAACAGAATAGAGACCTCTAGAAAGATTGAAAAATTTCTCTCCCTTACATTTCAAGGGCAGATAAAATCAAATACCAGTCATCCATTTACATTCCAAAGGATTAAAAATCAGGGAAAATTCCTCTTCTCTTGGAGAGGAGATTTGTTTACATTAGGGACATAAAGTTTTTTTCCTTCTCTCTGGAGGGGAAGGTGGCATCTGGGCAGTGTATAACTCACATCAGCTCGCAGAATTATAATTCTGGTCTTCCTCTTCTTTCAGGCAAGATCTCCTCTCTACTTGCAGGCCTAATCAGTTGGTTCTCAATGCATCACCCGGAAGGGTGAAGATGCAGCCTGTGGAACAAATGTGCTTACTGTTACATTAAGAGTCTTTCGTAATTCAGAAACCTGCATTCACTTTCAGGACAAAACAAATAAATATAGATATTAAAAAAAAAAAACAAAAACCTACCATCATCAACAACAGAATACATATTGTTGTCAGGTGTGCCCTGGTTTCCAAGGATTTAGGGCTTCAGTTTCCCAAAGGTATTCAACATATTTACCATGGACATAGCAAGAGCTTTATTGAACTATAAGCTACATCATCTGCCTGGAATTTGGGGCCTCCTACCTTCAGCGAGCAGCAGAGGAGAGCAGTCTTCATTCTGGTGGAGTAACTGACTGTCAGCAGGAGAAGGTAGAGCTGCCCTTACACAGTAGGGGCAGGGAAGAATATATGTGGCATCTTGTTCATCCCCCTGGGGTCTGATAATCTCTATACCATTTTAATGGTAAATGGATACGTGGAGTAGCGACAACCTGAGGACATGATTTGCAGTGTTCAGAACCCTTGGGGTAAGGGGACTATGTCACACTACTGAGTAAGCTATTGAGAGCAGCAGGGGTGCTAGCTTAGGGAGAGGACAACCTACCATGGGTGGTGGAAATCAGAGATGATGAATGCCACTTATCATCCTGAGAGCAACTGCAGGAGTCAAGGCTCTTATTGGTCCCAGCATCATCGTTTTGTAATTTCTTCCTCTGGGAAAAGAAGCCTGCCACAGTCCTCTGTGAGCTGCTCTCAGAATTTATAAGGATTCCCAAGAAGCATAAGGAGTAGACTTTAGTGGACTGATCCTTCTGTAAGATTGAATGACTTATCTCTCAGCTTTGGGAGTACTCTTGTCAGACAGCAGTTGTCACCTCACCCAAAGCCTTATTCCCATCCTGGGGATTTCACATCCAGTGACTGTTCCATAAAGGAGTATAAGGGCCCACCCCTTCTACGTTGCCTGCCACCTTCTCCCTCTACTTGCCCCTCCTTCCTTCCTTTTCCACAGTTCTTGATCCCAAGAGTAGTCCCTTATCACTTCCCATATACCAGTCTTATGGTCTAGTTTCTTGGGAACCCAAGCAATAATGCATATTACTTCAAGAATTATTTTAAAAATACATGTCTTAATGATAAAGAGCTACTGTGAGGGATAAATGTTGAAAGTTTCAATTTACAGAAGTTGAAATATCCATAGAGTTAACATGAAATCGTACAACCTGATGTCAACAGACATCTATGCTGAATTCCTGATAGAGCATCCCCTCCATAATGTAGGACCTTTGCTACTCAAGTATGTGGCATTAACAGCAATAGTGGCTGCACCTGGGAGTGTGTTCCGCTACTGAGTCAGATTTTGCAATTTCATAAAAATTCCAGGGTAATTCCTACCCAGTGATTTAGATCAGCAATTCTCAACCCTGACTGCAGGAGAGAATCACCTATAAGCTTTGAAAAAAATGCTTATGCCTATGCCCTATTCCAAATAAATTCCATTAGAATCTCTGGAAAATGGTATCCAAACAGCACTGTATTATAAAAGTTCCCATAGCCTTTTTAAACAAGTAGCCAGAGTTAGGAGTCATTGATACAGTGGGTCTCCAAGATTCCTTTTCCCCTTGAATGTCTTAGTCACAAATGCCTATGAAATCCCTCTGGATTCCCATCATCAAGTCTCCATTTTTCTTTTAGAATTTTTAAACTGTTTATCTCACTTCCCTTCTTCCAACCTCAGAAACTCAAAATCTGAAACTGTATACTGATCAATTTGTTTATTGTCTGATTCTAGCTTCTAGAAATTACAGCTTTCTATCCTCCCTTCTCAATGTGAAGCTAATAAATGGTCATAGGGCTGAGCTTCTAGGTACAAAATGAATGTTCTTATTCACTACTTTCAAAATGCTGTTACAGTTTGGTTCGGAGGATGTTAAATTTCAATATATTTTTTGGGGTCAGTCAATGAAGTTTGGCTCCAGGACGAATCATTCAATACTTTGTTCCTTCCCAGTGCTTTGAGACATAGGACCAAAGTAAGGAATGAAAGTATATAAATAGCTACAGTGGCATCCAATTCCCAGGCCATTGATTCTTACCCAAGCAAACAAGTAGAGAAGACATTGTTTTTTTTTTTTTTAAAGTCCATCACTTCTTTGCATAAAATAGAAAATAATTCATATAGCTTGACTAATGTAGACCTGAATAAAGTGAAATATTATTTTAATCACAAAATGCACATGTATTACATAGCAATTTAAAGTATGCTTGGTGTGTGAGTCTCCACATGTTCCAGAGACCTTTCATTGGCTAAAACAAATCAGTGAAATGCAGCAGTTGGACATGATAGTTTAATATTTAAAAGTCACTTTATGAAAAATTAAAGTTTATCAACATGCCTAATACGTGTTTATCTGCATGAATTTCCCTTGTATGCTAAAGTCCATGTAAAACAAATATATATTAAAAGCATACACTACAACTAGGAATATTTTATCGCTGTCAAGGTGAAAGGACAAAAAAAAATTGCTATATAAGGGGAGAGTTTCTCAAACTGTTACTGAAATTTGGAATTTAGAAGTCTTGTCATTATTATTTTACTTAAGAGATAATACTGTTTTTTGCTGAAGAAAGAATTCAGGAAGAACATTAAATAGGGAAGAATCACCAAAGGTCAAGGTCATATGGTAACCTATTAAACATTTAGTGACTACAAGTGACTATGCATTTGCATCCAGATGTTTCCCACGCTGAAGCTGGTGTTACTGTCTGTTGCCTTTATGTGTGGGTAACCAAATCCTGTGCTTGAGATGATGAAAGCAAGTTCTGCAAGAGTAGAGTCATGTGTTCTCATTGACTACTGAATCCCTTGTCTTTCATATAATCTCTCTTAAAGATCATGATATCTCTAGGTATACTCAGGATTATTTCCACTTTTAAGAAGTAGTAGTTGATCACATACCTCTGTAGACCTTAAGTGTGCTGAAAACTACTGAGTTGCTTACCAGCTTTATTATATGTTGTCTTTCTTTCCTTTTCTCCACCTCCCCAGGGGTAACTGCTTCCATTGGCTTTGGTCATCTAAGGTTTCTCATAATTAGGAATCCACACACAGATATCCTATAGGCAATCATTTCCCTAATGTATTTGATTCTTTTCCCCTGGTTTATAATTGCTTTGGCTATAAGAAAAAGAGATGTAGAAATCATTTTGAAGATTTTTTTAAAATACCTTACAAATAATTTTGAACTGGAATCCTTAGTATCCTGTTTTCAAATTCTGGCAATAATGATGCTATCATTTTTCTGACTACATATGCCTGGGAAGAAAAAGTCAGAGCTCATTATGAAAGTTATAGTGGTCTTTTAGCAACATGCATATATTAACTATAAAGGCTTGAAATTATATCCTATTAGTGAACTGCTAAGATGAAGCATGCTAATTTGATTTTATAGCTAATGGATGATTTGAATATACTTTATGAATACCTGTGAAATTCCACGTGTAGAAAAAACTTATAGTCTTCTAAAAAACTCACAAATGGAACTGTTTCTAAAAATGGATAAGTTACATCAGGCCCAACTCTTTTCAGAGTAAAAGTGGTATTTACCTTTTAACTATAAGAGAGAAGAAAAATCTCGTAAATCGTTTTGTTTCTGAGAAATTAAGTATTAGTAGAATAAACTGTCATTATGCAACTTTTAAAAATGTTTCTTTCTGTGAATCGCCAGGATAAAAATACATGTTTATAAAAAAATAAAAAATTTAAAAATTAAAAAAAAAAGTAATTTAAATATGAAAAAAAAGTTTCTGAAAATCAAGATCACTGGATATCTGAATTATAGAAGAGATTAATACGAAAGATGGCTTTATGTCATTGACGGGGTGAAATTTGAAGTATTTTGATAGGATCATGATTTAATTATTGTGGCCTTTTAAAGATCCTGTCAAAGCTTCAGTTATTTCTATCTGTGGGTTCTGCCCTTAAACAGTGTGTTGATTAATTACGCATTTTGACTGCATGGGTTTTTGCTCACAGATGTGAAATGGTATTGTTTGTGTAATTTTCAGGGCTACTGTTAGAAATCATAAAATCAAAGAATGATTGGTGGAATCCAACTGTGTTGTGGTGTGATGACAGGTTCTGCAGTAGCAAAACTCAGGGAAAATACTTCTCTATATGGCCTTCCCCAATTAAAACACAAAATCCTGTTGCCCCTTTCCCCTTTTACTCTTGCTCTGCTCATCTGTTCCTTTTCCTTTCCACGAAACCAACAGCAGCCTGGTAGCTTTATTAACTAGGTACTTTGGCCTCATGAGACAAGAAGCTCATCAAACTTCTCAAATTTGAAAACCTATCCAGATATCAGCAATCCAGTGACAGTCACAAACAGTCTGTGCTGTGAATCACCACCAAGAAATGAAAAAGGTCCAAGTGACAAGTGCTTCAAGATGTTTCCTGCTTCATGCTTAATTACCTCAGATGATAAGTCTTCAAGGCATAAACAAGGAAACCTTTACACCAGAACATATTGTCGACAATCCAGGAAAACACTGTGGTGCAATAAGCTTTGAAGATAATTCTTTGCCCTTTGTTAATGCATTTTGAATTACAAACATGAGAATTCAGTTCTTCCAAATATGATGAAAAGGCCATAGTTCCTAGAGAAAAATTAAAATTAGAATCATTTTGATGATTGTTTCTGTAATTAGGAGTTCCTGGAAGAAATAAAACAAATACTGATGTGCTTCAAAATCTCTAAATCCTTCTCTGCCTCTATAAACCATTCATATATTTTATGTACTACTTCTCATAGAACATATTTGCAGATTGTATCACTTCAGACATTGTAATTAAAAGTAGATTGATTGTCTCTTTAAGTGAGCCTTCTGTCGGCACAATCCTACACCTACATGGGAACATTTTTGAGTCACCTGATAAAAGTATAGTGTTGCTGATGTTTCCTTGTGTGTCCCATTTCATAATCCTTGGCATGTAGCAAAAAATTCACCCCCCCAAAAAGGCTAAAAAAAAATGTAGAAATGAAAACAAGCATAATTAAGAATTCAGAAACCTCTGTGTAAATGGAAAACATAATTTATTAAAAGCAATAAAAAATTTGGGGGGTTTACTCTTGGCTCTATGTTCTTTTAATATTATCTATTTTATAAGTTTTAAAAAATATAAATTCATATAGGACTCTGCATTTTAACAGTGTGTTTTAGATTGTAAATGGCATAAGGAAATAGTTGTTTTCATAAATATGGGAACATTTAGAATTTCAGCAGTTTTAAAAACGAGTAGATGTGCATTATAAGTAAAAATGCTATTTGCTGATGTTCATTTTTAAATAACCAATTTAAAATCAGCAATTTAAAATGGTTATGGAGAAGTTGGGTATTTAATTTCAAACGTTTCATTTAACTTTATTTTAAAAAATATAATTTGGTAAATTCTGTAATTTATCATAGTTATGCAGATGTTTCAGAGACAGTATTTTTAACTAGGAAAGATATCAAAAGTAATGTTTCTTCCTTTATATAATGACTCACGAAGAAAGAGAAGAGGTACATAATTCCCTCGCAAAAAACAAAACAAGCAAATACATGTATAACTTATTAGATGATACTGAGACTCATGATTTTACTTTTTCTAAAATTGCTCTCTTCCTTATTTAGGTTCTTTGGGAACTTTTGTTAGGACAAATAGTATTAAAGGTTATTAGAATGTACATTTAATTAGGGAATATTTTTTAAAAAATTTAATGTGATGCCTGGGTGGCTCAGTCAGTTAAGCGTCCGCCTTTGACTCAGGTCATGATCCCAGGGTCCTGGGATCAAGTCCAACATCAGTCTCCTTGCTCAGTGGGGAAATTACTTCTCTCTCTGCCTGCTACTCCCCCGGCTGTGCACGCACTCTCTTTCTCTCCAACAAATAAGTAAATAAAATCTTTAAAAAAGAACAGCTAAATCAAAAAAATTAACAATAAAACCAGCTTCTCTAACCACAAACCTCGAAGTGTCCCTCTTCCCTGAAGAACTTGAGGCAGGCTGCTTGTCTTTAGTTGTAACCTGGAATCAGGTTTAGATTAAGCTGACATACACTCCACTCACTAACGTTCTATTTCAGAAGCTTCTAAATACAGTATCTAGGGGCTTTGACCAAAAAACTCAAATCCCTTTTAATGTGTTTCTTCATAAGAAACCTCATTATTACTCTGATTTAAGAGCAAAACAGAACTTAGAGGAGCAGATTCAGGTCTCCCCAAAATTTTTAAAACAGTATAAATTATTTATCTGGGTTCATGTAAGTATCATCTACCATGGCCAGTGATTCTGTTCTTCTGATCATGAAGTGGATTGATTTATACTGTGCAACCTCTTCTCTAGTTACATTATTCAGGTGAAGATTCTAGGTTTTTTTTTTTTTTTTTTGATAATGCTAGATATTTTCCCAAAATGGTTGTGCAAGTTGATATTCCTGTGAGAAACCTGTGGAAGTTTCTGTTGATGAACATACCTACATTTAGTATTATTTGACTTTTTGTTTTTGTCAGCATGAGATGACATTTGATCATTTATTTGCTAAAGAAGATTAGTATCTTTTTATATGTTTCTTGGCCAAATCTGTTTCCCTTCTGTAAATGCATCTTTATGACTTTTGCCGTTTTGTATTTCTGTTTCTTTCATCTACATTTATTTGAAGGAAAACTTTATATTGGCTAACCTCAGTTTTATATGTTGGAATATCATTCCCAGGTGTCTGTGTGGTCATTTTAGATGAACAGAATTCTTAATTTTAGTAGAGTCTGGCTCACCTGTGCTTTTTATACTTTAAATGTTTCATTTAAAAAATTCCTCTATATGTGGCACGTGGGTGGCTCAGTCAGCTAAGCATCTGCTTTCAGTTCTGGTCATGATGCCAGGGTCCTGGGGTTGCCCCGGGGGCATCCTGCATTGGGCTTCCTTCTCAGTGGGGAGTCTGCTTATTCCCCTCCCTCTCCCTGCTACTCCTGCTTATGTTCTCTCTTTCTCTCTTTCTATTTCTCCCTCAAATAAATCAATAAAATCTCTTTAAAAAATTCTTTTATAGATTTATAGTCTCTTAAATTTTCTTCTAAGAATTTTAAAGTTTACTTTTTCATACTTTTTCTCTTGGACATAAGTCCATATTCCATCTGAAATTGATATGAATGTGCGGATTGACATGCTCTTTTTTATGGAAAACAATATACATTTTTGCCACATATCAATTTTTTGTACATATTTTATTTATTTATTTACTTATAAAGATTTTATTTATTTATTTGACAGAGAGAGATCACAAGTAGGCATAGAGGCAGGCAGAGAAGAGGAAGCAGGGTCCCTGCCGAGCAGAGAGCCCGATGCGGGGCTCGATCCTAGCACCCTGGGATCCTGACCTGAGCAGAAGGCAGAGGCTTTATCCCACTGAGCCACCCAGGCACCCCTACATATTTTATTTACAGTCTCTCTTTTCTTCCGTTGGTTAATATTATATATTAATAACAGAGTATTTTAGACCCATGGCTTTATAATAGATCTTGACATACAATATCATCCTTGGTTTTATTTTTCAAGGTTCTTGATTATTTTTGGCAGTTTGCTCTTCCATTTCTTAAAAACTTTGACTAGAATAGCAGACAAATTATTGGAGAATTTTTATTTCCAATTATATAGACTTTTCCAGTTTATAAACATGGACTAGATCTGGATCTTCCAAAATGTATTTAGGTCTTCTTTTATAATTTACTATAATGTTTTATCATATTTTACATCATTTATAAGATTTATTCCTTAGAATCTTAACTTTTGTTATATTAATGTAAATGGATATGGTTGGATGTTGAGGGAATTAAAGTAGATGATGTAAATCAGAGAGATACAAACATATACTGTAAGATACCATTTATATTTGGAATTTTAAAAAGTGGAAAAAAATTTTAAAAATTTTAAAAAATAAAATGGTAGTTACCAGGACCTATGGGTGGAGGGATTGAGGAGTGCTGTTTAAGGAAACAAACTTGTAACTAATAGATAAATAAATATTGAGAATCTAGGGCACAAGTGATTATAGTCAACAGTATTGTATCATATACTTCAAAGTTGCTTAGAGGCTAGATTTTAATTATACTCATTACAAAGAAATAATAATTATGTGCCATTATAGATGGTTAACTAAGGTTTAACTAAGCCTGCTTCCCTCCTCTCTCTCTGCCTGTCTCTCTGCCTACTTGTGATCTCTCTCTGTCAAATAAATAAAATCTTAAAAAAAGTATCAAATCAACATATTGTATAAGTTAAATGTACACAATGCTACATGTCAATATATCTCAGTAAAAACAAGAAAAATAATGTAAATGGACTATTACTTTTAATGGGTTGGTAAGACTCTATAAGAATTGAGCAGAGGAGTGATAGTCTATGAATTATATTTTAAAACAATAACTCTGATTGTTCCATGAATAGATAAAGCTAGGAGTGGGACAAATGTACATTAAGGAGAACCCTTTAGGAAGCTATTGCTGTCATCCAGGAAAAGATGATGATGTCTTGACTGGGAATGTAGGAATGGATATAGAGAAAGGTAGGGAGATTCTGGACTTATTTTGAAGTCAGCAACAAGATATGGTGACTGGCTAGATATGTACTATAGAAAGAAAAAGATTGTGGTGGACTCCAAGGATTTTAGTTTGAGAAATGGAAAAGGTGAGGTTGTGATTTTAGAAAATGAAGAAACTTGCAAGAGGAATATGCTTGGATGGTGGGAATGTACAGAACTCAATACAAGTCTGAGATTCCTCTTAAACATTTGAGTTGACATGTTGGGTAAGCAATTGGTTGTTAAGAGTATGGAGTTAAGGACAGAAACATGGGTTGGATATAAAAATTTGGAGGTCATCCAGATACAGGATTTTCTCAAGTCCTGAGGCTGGATTAGGTAAAACAAAAAATTTAGTATAAACTGAAAAAAACCCAACAAACCCTCTAAAGACTAGGCTTACCACACATCAGTATTTAGAGATGTGGTTGTGAGGAACAGCAGGCAAAGTGATTGGTAAGGATCATTAGAGTTGTATTAGGAAAAATAATCAAGTATGATGTACTGGAAGATATATGAAAAAGTGTTTTAAATGTTTAAGCAACCCCTCATACATCAAATATGGTGAAGATGAAGATTCTATCATTTTACCTAGCAACATGGAATTATCAGTGACTTTGACGAGAATTTTGGTGGAGTGGTACTAATGAAAGCAAGACCCCAGAGCTCTCAAAGCCAATCAGTGGAGAAAAATTGTGTCCGGCTTCAGGTAAACAATTTTTGGCCTGTAGGAAGCTGAAACCATTTATGACGCAAGGGTGAGGCCCGAACACACTCAGTAACTGATCAAGATACATAAATGAACCAAGCCAAGACCAATCAGATCTGCCAAACTATCCCTGTCTAAAATTCCAATCTTCTCCATTATGAGCTAAAATGAAGAAGAAGCGGAAGAGTAGGGGAGGGAGGAGGAAGCATACAAAAAAAACCTGGGATAGTTTGAAAAAAAGCACTCAGAAAACAACAAAAAGTTCTTGATATTAAAACTAGTACTAGAGGGAGGGGTCAAGCTGGTGGTGAAGTAGCAGGCTGAGACTACTTGAGCTAGCAGGAAATCAGCTAGATAGCTTAATATAAAGATTGCAAACACCTACAAATCCATTGGCAGATCGAAGAGAAGAAGAACAGCAATTCTAGAAACAGTAAAACAACCACTTTCTGAAAGGTAGGACTGGCAGAGAAGTGAATCCAAAGTGATGGGAAGATAGACCCTGGCGGGAGGGTCCGGCTCCCGGCAAGCGGTGGAGCAACGGAGCACGAAATCGGGACTTTTACAAGTCTGTTCTGCTGAGGGACATAGCTCCAGAGGCTAAACCGGAGTGAAGCCCACGCAGGGTCACAGAAGGATCGGGGGTGTCTGAGTGTCGCAGAGCTTACAGGTATTAGAATGGGGAAGCTGGCTACAGAGACAGAGCTGACAGTGAGCTCACAGCTCAGGGGTACCTTGAACAGGTTGCAGGCTCGGTGAGCTCGGAGCGTGGCCGGAGGTCAGGCAGACGGGAGTTACTGGGCGCTGTTCTCTGAGGGCGCACTGAGGAGTGGGGGCCCGGGCTCTCGGCTTCTCCAGCCCGGAGACCAGGAGGCCGCCATTTGTATTCCCGTCCTCTGGAACTCTACAGAAAGCGCTCAGGGAACAAAAGCTCCTGAAAGCAAACTCGAGCAGATTACTCAGCCTGGCCACTGGTAAGGGCGGTGCAATTCCACCTGGAGCAAAGACACTTGAGAATCACTACAACAGGTCCCTCCCCCAGAAGATCAACAAGAAATCCAGCCAAGACCAAGTTCACCTACCAAGGAGTGCAGTTTCAATACCAAGGAGAGCAGCAGAATTCCAGAAGAGGAGAAAGCAAAGCACGGAACTAATGGCTTTCTCCCTATGATTCTTTAGTCTTGCAGTTAATTTCATTTTTTTTTCTTTTTCATTTTTTTTCTCTTCTGCTAAAATTTTTTTAACTTTTATTCTTTTCTTTTTTAACATTTTTTAACTAGTTTATCTAATATATATATATTTTTCTTTTTTATATTTTTCTTTATTCGTTTTCTTTTTTTAATTCTTTTATTTTTTTTGCCTTTCTTTTTTGAACCTCTTTTTATCCCCTTTCTCCCCCCTCACGATTTGGGATCTCTTTTGATTTGGTTAAAGCATATTTTCCTGGGGTTGTGGCCACCCTTTTAGTATTTTACTTACTCCTTCATATACTCTTTTCTGGACAAAATGACAAGGCAGAAAAATTCACCACAAAAAAAAGAACAAGAGGCAGAACCGAAGGCAAGGGACCTAATCAATACAGACATTGGTAATATGTCAGATCTAGAATATGATCTAGAATTCTCAAGGTTCTGACCGGGCTTGAAAAAGGCATGGAAGATATTAGAGAAACCCTCTCGGGAGATATAAAAGCCCTTTCTGGAGAAATAAAAGAACTAAAATCTAACCAAGTTGAAATCAAAAAAGTTATTAATGAGGTATAGTCGAAAATGGAGGCTCTCACTGCTAGGATAAATGAGGCAGAAGAAAGAATTAGTGATATAGAAGACCAAATGACAGAGAATAAAGAAGCTGAACAAAAGAGGGACAAACAGCTATTGGACCACGAGGGGAGAATTCGAGAGATAAGTGACACCATAAGACGAAACAACATTAGAATAATTGGGATTCCAGAAGAAGAAGAAAGAGAGAGGGGAGCAGAAGGTATACTGGAGAGAATTATTGGGGAGAATTTCCCCAATATGGCAAAGGGAAAAAGCATCAAAATTCAGGAGGTTGAGAGAATGCCCCTCAAAATCAATAAGAATAGGCCCACACCCCGTCACCTAATAGTAAAATTTACAAGCCTTAGTGACAAAAGGAAATCCTGAAAGCAGCCCGGGAAAAGAAGTCTGTAACATACAATGGTAAAAATATTAGATTGGAAGCTGACTTATCCACAGAGACCTGGCAGGCCAGAAAGAGCTGGCATGATATATTCAGAGCACAATATGAGAAAAACATGCAGCCAAGAATACTATATCCAGCTAGGCTATCATTGAAAATAGAAGGAGAGATTAAAAGCTTCCAGGACAAACAAAAAATGAAAGAATTAGCAAACACCAAACCAGCTCTACAGGAAATATTGAAAGGGGTCCTCTAAGCAAAGAGAGAGCCTACAAGTGGTAGATCAGAAAGGAACAGAGACCATATACAGTAACAGTCACCTTACAGGCAATACAATGGCACTAAATTCATATCTCTCAATAGTTACCCTGAATGTTAATGGGCTAAATGCCCCAATCAAAAGACACAGGGTATCAGAATGGATAAAAAAACAAAACCCATCTATATGTTGCCTACAAGAAACACATTTTAAGCCTGAAGACACCTCCAGATTTAAAGTGAGGGGATGGAAAAGAATTTACCATGCTAATGGACATCAGAAGAAAGCAGGAGAGGCCACCCTTATATCAGATCAATTAGATTTTAAGCCAAAGACTATAATAACAGTTGAGGAAGGACACTAAATCATACTCAAAGGGTCTGTCCAACAAGAAGATCTAACAATTTTAAATGTCTATGCCTCCAACATGGGAGCAGCCAACTATGTAAACCAATTAATAACAAAATCAAAGAAACACATCAACAATAATACAATAATAGTAGGGGACTTTAACACTCCCCTCACTGAAATGGACAGATCATCCAAGCAAAAGATCAACAAGGAAATAGAGGCCTTAAATGACACACTGGACCAGATGGACATCACAGATATATTCAGAACATTTAATCTCAAAGCAACAGAATACACATTCTTCTCTAGTGCACATGGAACATTCTCCAGAATAGATCACATCCTCGGTCCTAAATCAGGACTCAACCGGTATCAAAAGATTGGGATCATTCCCTGCATATTTTCAGACCACAATGCTCTGAAGCTAGAACTCAACCACAAAAGGAAGTTTGGAAAGAACCCAAATACATGGAGACTAAACAGCATTCTTCTAAAGAATGAATGAGTCAACCAGGAAATTAAAGAAGAATTGAAAAAAAATCATGGAAACAAATGATAATGAAAACACAACGATTCAAAATCTGTGGGACACAACAAAGGAATTCCTGAGAGGAAAATATATAGCGGTACAAGCCTTTCTCAAGAAACAAGAAAGGTCTCAGGTACACAGCCTAACCCTACACCTAAAGGATCTGGAGAAAGAACAAGAAAGAAACCCTATAGCCAGCAGGAGAAGAGAAATCATAAAGATCAGAGCAGAAATCAATGAAATAACCCCCCCCCCCCAAAAAAAAACAAACAATAGAACAAATCAACGAAACTAGGAGCTGGTTCTTTGAAAGAATTAATAAAATTGATAAACCCCTGGACAGACTTACCAAGAAGAAAAGAGAAAGGACCCAAATAAATAAAATCATGAATGAAAGAGGAGAGATCACAACTAACACCAAAGAAATACAAACAGTTATAAAAACATACTATGAGCAACTCTTCGCCAACAAATTTGACAATATGGAAGAAATGGATGCATTCCTAGAAACATATAAATTACTACAACTGAACCTGGAAGAAATAGAAAACCTTAACAGACCCATAACTAGTAAGGAGATTGAAACATTCATTAAAAATCTCCAAACAAACAAAAGCCCAGAGCCAGACGGCTTCCCAGGGGAATTCTACCAAACATTTAAAGAAGAACTAATTCCTATTCTCCTGAAACTGTTCCAAAAAATAGAAATGAAAGGAAAACTTCCAAATTCATTTTATGAGGCCAGCATCACTTTGATCCCCAAACCAGACAAGAATCCAATAAAAAAGAGAGCTATAGACCAATATGCTGGATGAACACAGATGTGAAAATTCTCACCAAAATACTAGCCATAATACTAGGATTCAACAGTACATTAAAAGGATTATTCACCACCACCAAGTGGGATTTATTCCAGGGCTGCAAGTTTGGTTCAACATCCGCAAATCAATTAATGTGATACAACACATCAATAAAAGAAAGAACAAGCACCATATGATACTGTCAATAGATGCTGAAAAAGCATTTGACAAAGTACAGCATCCCTTCCTGATCAAAACTCTTCAAAGTGTAGGGATAGAGGGCACATACCTCAATATTATCAAAGCCATTTATTAAAAACCCACCGCAAATATCATTTTCAATGGAGAAAAACTGAAAGCGTTTCCGCTAAGGTCAGGAACACGGCAGGGATGTCCATTATCACCACTGCTATTCAATATAGTAGTAGAAGTCCTAGCCTCAGCAATCAGACAACAAAAGGAAATTAAAGGCATCCAAATCAGCAAAGAAGAAGTCAAATTATCACTCTTCGCAGATGATATGATACTATATGTGGAAAACCCAAAAGACTCTACTCCAAAACTGCTAGAACTTGTATAGGAATTCAGTAAAGTGTCAGGATATAAAATCAATGCACAGAAATCAGTTGCATTTCTCTACACCAACAACAAGACAGAAGAAAGAGAAATTAAGGAGTCGGTCCCATTTACAATTGCACCCAAAACCATAAGATACCTAGGAATAAACCTAACCAAAGAGGCAGAGAATCTATACTTAGAAAACTATAAAGTACTCATGAAAGAAATTGAGGAAGACACAAAGAAATGGAAAAACATTCCATGCTCCTGGATTGGAAGAATAAATATTGTGAAAATGTCTATGCTACCTAAAGCAATCTACACATTTAATGCAATTCCTATCAAAGTACCATCCATCTTTTTCAAAGAAATGGAACAAATAATCCTAAAATTTTTATGGAACCAGAAAAGACCTCGAATAGCCAAAGGGATATTGAAAAAGAAAGCCAAAGTTGGTGGCATCACAATTCTGGACTTCAAGCTCTATTACAAAGCTGTCATCATCAAGACAGCATGGTACTGGCACAAAAACAGACACATAGATCAATGGAACAGAATAGAAAGCCCAGAAATAGACCCTCCACTCTGGTCAACTAATCTTTGACAAAGCTGGAAAGAATGTCCAATGGAAAAAAGACAGCCTCTTCAATAAATGGTGTTGGGTAAATTGGACAGCCACATGCAGAAAAATGAAATTGGACCATTTCCTTACACCACACACGAAAATAGACTGAAAATGGATGAAGGACCTCAATGTGAGAAAGGACTCCATCAAAATCCTTGAGGAGAACACAGTCAGCAATCTCTTAGACCTCATCCGCAGCAACATCTTCCTAGGAACATCACCAAAGGCTAGAGAAGCAAGGGCAAAGATGAACTATTGGGATTTCATTCAAGATCAAAAGCTTTTGCACAGCAAAGGAAACAGTTAACAAAACCAAAAGACAACTGACAGAATGGAAGAAGATATTTGCAAATGACATACCAGATAAAGGGCTAGTGTCCAAAATCTATAAAGAACTTAGCAAACTCAACACCCAAAGAACAAATAATCCAATCAAGAAATGGGCAGAGGACATTAACAGACATTTCTGCAAAGAAGACATCCAGATGGCCAACAGACACATGAAAAAGTGCTCCATATCACTCGGCATCAGGGAAATACAAATCAAAACCACAATGCGATATCACCTCACACCAGTCAGAATGGCTAAAATTAACAAGTCAGGAAATGACAGATGCTGGCGAGGATGCGGAGAAAGGGGAACCCTCCTACACTGTTGGTGGGAATGCAAGCTAGTGCAACCTCTCTGGAAAACAGCATGGAGGTTCCTCAAAATGTTAAAAATAGAACTACCCTATGACCCAGCAATAGCACTAATGGGTATTTACCCTAAAGATACAAATGTACTGATCCGAAGGGGCACGTGCACTCGAATGTTTATAGCAGCAATGTCCACAATAGCCAAATTATGGAAAGAACCTAGATGTCCAGCAACAGATGAATGGATAAAGAAGAGGTGGTATATATACACAATGGATTACTATGTAGCCATCAAAAGAAATGAAATCTTGCCATTTGCGACAACGTGGATGGAACTAGAGTGTATCATGCTTAGTGAAATAAGTCAAGTGGAGAAAGACAATATCATATGATCTCCCTGATATGAGGAAGTGGTGATGCAACATGAGGGCTTAAGGGAGTAGGAGAAGAATAAATGAAACAAGATGGGATTGGTAGGGAGACAAACCATAAGTGACTCTTAATCTCACAAAACAAACTGAGGTTTACTGGGGGTAGGGGTGTTGGGAGAAGGGTGATGGGATTTTGGACATTGGGGAGGGTATGTGCTTTGGTGAGTGCTTTGATGTGAGTAAACCGGGTGATTCACAGACCTGTACTCCTGTGGATAAAAATATATTGTATGTTTATAAAAAATAAAAAATTAAAAAATTAAAAAAAAAACTAGTACTAGAAATATAAGAAGAGCTAGAATATAAAAGTGAGGAAATCTTTCAGTAGAGGAAAAAAGACAATGATATTGAAAAAATAAATTTGAGATAAAAAAGTTCAAGGATTAAACTGAGAATTTCAATTCTAATATGAACATAAATTTTGGAAAAAAAGAAAACAATATTGAGTGTAGCAATTTATTGATGAGAAAAATAAAAAAAAGAAAAGAAAAAGTATCCCAAAACTGAAGGGCGTGTGTTTCCATATTAAAAGAGATTCCAGAAAAAAAGAATTAAAAACACATCATGATCTAATTTTAGAACAGAAGAGATAAAAGACAAAGTCCTATATTCATTTCTGGGACTGCTATAAGAAATTATCACAAACTGAGTGACTTAAAAAACAATATATTGAGTGCAGTTGTGATGAACACTTGGTTTTGTATTTCAGTATTGAATCACTAAGTTTTATACCTGAAATTAATGTTACACTGTACGTTAACTAACTGGAATTTAAGTAAAAACAAAACACACACACAGAGAGAAAGAAAAAAACCAACGATGTATTTTATCTCAGTTTGTGAGGCTGGAAGTAGGAGATTGAAGGGGTTAGCAGAGTTGGTTCCTTCTGAGGACTGTGCAGGAAGGAAGGATCTATTCTAGTCTTTCTTGGCTTATAAATGACTGTCTTCTTTACATCATCTTCCCTTTATGTGTGTTTGGCTCTGAGTCTTAATTTTCCTTTTTTAATGAGGACACCAATCATACTGGATTAAAACCACCCCTACTTAACCTAAGTAATTATGTCTATAAAAACCCTAATTTTAAATAAGGTCATTTTCTGAGGTGGTGAATTTTTCAATCTAAATATGAATTTTTCAATCTATAACAAACCCTACAGATCACATAGAAGGAACTGGATTTAGAATCACATTGGATGCAATAGACCTTCTAAGCCCTAAGGGAAAATGAATTTTAATCTAGAATTCTATAGAGAGCCAATAATAATTAAATGTAAAGGTGGAATAAAGACATCTTTAACATACAAGGACTCAAATGTTGACCTATGCTGCCCCCTTCTTGGGAAGCCAGTGGTGCATGTACTTAATAAAAAAGGTAGAGAGGCATAAGTAGATTTACTGTGATGTAAATGAATATGCAGCTTCAGAATTCCTTCTGTGCACAGTTCCCTGGCAATGGATGGAAGGGGTCCTAGCAACGTGTTGACATGATCAAATGATTTTGTAAATTTGAAAGAAATATAGTTTAACCAGTATTGGTTAAGATAGTAACATTTCTTTCTATCGGTGTACTCTAGCAGTACGCTACAGGCATTTTGAAGATCCACTAAAAGTGAAGCTGTGTTTTGATTTGAATCGCCCTGATGGGTAATGACGATGAACATTTTTTTCATATGTCTGTCAGCCATTTGTATGTCTCCTTTGGAGAAGTGTCTGTTCACATTTTCTGCCCATTTTTTGACATGATTATCTGTTTTGTGTGTGTTGAGTTTGAGGCGTTCTTTATAGATCTTGAATGTTAGCGCTTTGTCTGTAGCATCATTTGCAAATATCTTCTCCCATTGTGTGCATTGCCTCTTTGTTGACTGTTTCCTTTGCTGTGCAGAAGCTTTTGATCTTGAAAAATTCCCAAAAGTTCATTTTCGCTTTTGTGTCCTTTGCCTTTGGAGACATATCTTGAAAGAAGTTGCTGGAGCCGAAGTCAAAGAGGTTACTGCCTTTGTTCTCCTCTAGGATTTTGATAGATTCCTACCTCATGTTGAGGTCTTTTATCCATTTTTTTGAGTTTATCTTTGTGTATGGTGTAAGAGAATGGTTGAGTTTCATTCTTCTACACATAGCTGTCCAGTTTTCTCAGCACCATTTATTGAAGAGACTGTCTTTTTTCCACTGTGTATTTTTTCTTGCCTTGTCGAAGATTATTTGACCATAGAGTTGAGGGTCCGTATCTGGGCTCTCTACTCTGTTCCACTGGTCTATGTGTCTGATTTTGTGCCAGTACCATGCCATCTGTACCCCAATATTCATAGCAGCAATGGCCACAGTCGCCAAACTGTGAAAAAAACCAAGATGTCCTTCAACGGATGAATGGATAAAGAAGTTACGGTCCATATATACAATGGAGTATTATGCCTCCATCAGAAAGGATGAATACCCAACCTTTGTATAAACATGGATGGGACTGGAAGAGATTATGCTGAGTGTAATAAATCAAGCAGAGAGAGTCAATTATCAAATGGTTTCACTTAATTGTGGAGCATAAGGAAAAACATGGAGGAAATTGAGAGATGGAGAGGAGAAGTGAGTTGGGGGAAATCAGAAGGGGAGACAAACCATGAGGGATTATGGACTTTGAGAAACAAACTGAGGGTTTTGAAAAGAAGGGGGGTAGGGGGTTGGGTGAAACTGGTGATGGGTATTATGGAGGGCATGTATTGCATGGAGTACTGGGTGTGGTGCATAAACAAAGACTTTGGAACACTGAAAATAAAATGAAAAAGCTGTATTGAAGACATGTTATTTTTGTGTTTAGTAGGACATATTTATGAGGCTCATGTTATTTCAACATATAATTAAATTTTTGCCAGCTGCAAAGTGTAAGAATAGCTTCTAAAAATATCCCACCATTATGTGCCAACGTACTTGCCTGGGTGGTATCAAAGTTCAGAGTCAGAGTTTTATCACAGTAAGAATGTGCCCTTCTGTAGGTGACATCAGAAGAATCTAGGCGGGGAAAGAGATGAAAAATGTGAAATTCACAGAGGCCACAAGTAGTTAGAGGAAAAATGGACCATTACATGTGTAAATTTTAAGCAAACACTTAGTTCTCATCAAACCCTGGGAAACAAGGGACATTTTCTCTAGACAGGAAGATAATGGTTAATATTAAATTATGATCATAAATGCACCAACAATTTTTTGAAGAAAATAATACAAAAACAATTTATCTTAATTCCTGTATCTTGAGGGCATACATTTGTAGTCATGGCATATGCATAGTACCTCTGAGAGTAAAGTTGTGTTGGTTTACCACTTAGGATCTTGCCCTGACAAATTTTGGCAGTTCTAAATGAAAACTGGCCTGTGAGTGAAACCACTTTATGTCTTCAAACAATCGGAGGAAATAAGTCTCAAGTGACAAAATCTATACACCATTGTATATATGTCAATGTATATGTATGATATACATTCATGTCACTCAGTGAAAGCTAGCCACAATTTGTAATGCATTTGAGTTTATGGGACAGGAAATAGGAGGGTCGTAAGGCAGTTATTATCTTCAGGAGAAACTAAAAGTTGTAGAAGAGGTGTAATCAGAGAATCCCACTCCATCTCCCTGTGAATATTATTTACCTAGTCAGACATTGTAAACACCGCCCACTGATTTAGTTAAAAATTATGATGTAACTACTTTAGGAAGCTATAGGGACTTTCTACATGAGTCTGGTTGCTTGTGTGTCTGTCCATTGAGTGTGAGTGGTCAGTAAAAGGAGCAAGTTCTCATCTTCCATTTAAAATATATAAAATTGAATATTAAAAGATAGCAGTAGAAGAATGTTAATTATCTGAGGAAACAGCTAAAGTGTGTTAGGGGCTGCTGCTGTGGAATAGGATTGATGAGTTAGAAAGAGAGGAATGGGAAATGGCTGCATTTTGTTAAAGACTTTGCAGTACTATTTGCCTTTTGAAAACGTTTATATACTTTAAAAAAAAAAAGATTTTATTTATTTATTTGACAGAGACACACACAGAGAGAGAGAGAGAGGGAACACAAGCAGGGGGAGTGGGAGAGGCAGAAACAGGCCTCTCACTGAGCAGGGAGCCCCATGCAGGACTCGATTCTAGGTCCCTGGGATCATGACCTGAGCCTAAGGCAAATGCTTAATTACTGAGCAACCCAGATGCCCAACATGTTTATATACTTTTGATAACAATAAAATGTAATTGGAAAATGGAATCAGTTTTAACTCATTTTAATAAAATGAGCCCTATCAGTTTTGTACTACACTTTTTAGATTATTACTAAAATTGATTCACATTTATTTTTGCATTATATAATGCTGGTAGGATTACTCTTTCAAGGTGAAGGAATGATTAAATGAAATTAATTATTTCTCTGAAGAAAACCTAAATCCTTGATAAACCAAATGAGAATTGTGATAGAGCAGCCTGTTTGAATATTATTGCTTAGAGCTAGTATTTTTCTAAAGGAAAGTAGGATTTAAATATTTATGAAATAGAGTTTTCTTTACTGTTTTGAAAAAGAAATTATTAAAATTTTACTACCTTTGTAGAATCAATTCTTTCCTTTCCTTCTGTACTAGGTAGGAAACAAATGAGTTTTACATTAATAAATCAGAATACATGAAAAACTAATTGCTTACAAAATATAGTTGTATCAAAAATATAGCGATAAAACAGCATTCTTGCTTAGCTTCCTAAGTTTGAACTTATAACATATAATAAAATAAAGATTAAAAAGGCACCATGGCATTCATTCAGGTTTTGTTATGAAGAAGCATTGCTTCTACTCTTGCATCTACATTTCACAAAGAAAGTATCAGAGGAAAAAAGCTTGCCTCACAGGCAAGGTTGAAAGCTTGGTTTCATTTTATTTCTTATCTTAATAGCAGGCTGCTGTTACAGACGGAAAAATATATGCTTCAGGAAGGTTGAACTTGCTACCTTTTGCAGGGTTGTTCATCTTTTCTAAAGGACAGTTATCAACTAAGCAAAAAAGGAGGAAATAGCTATTCTGCTTGTCTTGTGATATTATAAATCTATGACTGGGTAGCTAAAAAAAAGAAAAAAAAGAAAATCCAAGTATGAGAACATAGAGTTTAAAAATTAAGAGAAAGGGGATAGTATTTGGGTTGAGAGGAGAGTTTCAGAGGTAAAACACACGATGGTAAGCATCCTCTAAAACGAGCCTCCCCCCAAATCCTAACCTCTTTGTATTTAGGCTTTTGTGAAATCCCCTCTTCCTGAGTATGCACTGGACTTCTTGACTTTCTTCTAAACTATAGAATATGGCAAAAGTGATATGGCGTTGCCTCCAAGATTGGGCTGTAAAATGCCTTTGGTCTTGGTGTTTGTCTCACTCTCTGTTGGATTGCACAGTCCGAAGGAACCAGTTGCCACATTTTAAGGCAGCTCTGGGGAGAGTCCCATGTGAATAAATTTGGTGGCAGATCTTCTGAGACCTGCCAGTAGCCACACATGAGTTTATAAGAGTTCCTTCTCTAGTCAGTCCCTGACATGATCCCCGTACCAGCTAATACCATTATTGCAGGCTCTTGAAAAATGCTAATCAGAAACATCCAGCTGAGTCACTCCAGCCCCCCTGTTTGTAGTCTCTCAGTCTCTCTCTCAGATAAAAAAAATAAAATCTTAAAACAAACAAACAAATAATAATGAAAAAAAAAAAAACCCAGCTAAGTCACTCCCAGATTTCTAACCCATTGAAGGTATGTTAACTATATATATATATATATATATATATATATTTTTTTTTTTTTTAGTTACTTGTTATGGAGCAATACATAATTAATACACAGACCATAATTCAAATCCCTGTTCAGAGACTTACTTTGAGTCTCAGATTTTATATTGTTAAAATGGGATAGCATGGTATGTATTTTGCTTGGTTGTTTTTGGGAGTTAGTGGGATAAATCATACTAATGACTCAGTATATGTAACTGCAATTATGGAGTATCCCTCCTTCCCAAAGAGCTATTATTTTTATTATCCATATAATTTTTGGTAAGATGTCTGGGAATCATATAGTTTAAATTCTTCTACTCTTATACTGAATATATGTCATCTTTTCAAAAGGTCACTAAACTATAATCCAACATATAATTTGCTTTTAATATTCTTTAGGCCAATCAGTATCAATCCTCTCTGCCTTTCCATAGTCATTGGCTACTGTCCTTGGCCTCAGACTCAGTCCTATCCAACTACTGAACCAATTCTGATCAAAGCAGGCCATACATATATTAGCATTTTCACAGTCTCCAATCAGCTAGGTTTAGAATCAACACTGAAGGTCTAATCCCTGAACAAGATTAAGTTTGAGGTTTGAGGAACAGTAGTAACTTTTTAAACTGCAGAATTGTCCTTATTATTTTTTTTTAAGATTTTATTTATTTATTGGACAGAAAGAGAGTACAAGCAGGCAGAGAGGCGGGGAGCGGAGGAAGCAGGTTTGCTCCTACGCAGAGAGCCCAATGCAGGGCTAGATCCCAGGACCCTGGGATCACGACCTGAGCTGAAGGCTCAGGCTCAGAGGCTTAACCCACTGAGCCACCCAGGCACCCCTGAGTTGTCCTTATTTTTTTGTCTGCTTTTTCGCTGGTCTATGACTTACTGGTTTGTACAACATGCCAAGATGCCAGGCCTGAGGGATATAAATTTAAGTTTGATCTCCCAGGCTAGCCATGCTTTCTCCCATATTTCTAACACCACCATGATTCTTGAATATTTCTTTTTCCATATGAGGAAAAAGAGAAATTCAGGATGAATTTCTGATGAGCTCTTAATTGGTTTATGCAGATTATGCAGCCACTTGTTAGAATTTTGGTAACTCATGATGCAGATGAGTCTTACCATTTCCTCTGTTACTATTTCCTCAGAATAATAATTTCAGATCTATTAATGTCTCTTCTTCTGCCTCCATATATCCTATTTATCAACACGATTCTCATTAAACCTTAATTCTATCTTTATCATAAGATTGAAAACATTACATTTTTACAAAAACAGTAATCTCCTGAAGTTTTATATGTAGGACAATGTGCAGAGAAAATGTCGCCCAACAAAGAGGATAAAGCATACTTTCCTAGTAAAAGTGATTTTATGTCTCCAGAGATTGATTTCCTTAAAGCACCTTTTATCATGTGCGCGCCCGTGCGTGTGCGCGCACACACGTACTTAGTACAACCAGTTTCTGACAACCCTAATTCAAAGCTGTGCACTTAAAGGAAGTATACTTCTAAAAATGATGATGACTGTTTATATCAATATGTAATGATGTGGAATTCAGATAAACTGTTACCTTCTTCATAAAGACCATCTTGACCTTTAGAAAATGAAAAATGTTTCCTTCCTAATTTAACTGAGAATGAAAGGTTGATTTTACAATTCTTCAAGAATAGTAGACCCAAGGATATAAATCCAGAAGATTGGGAGGCACAGTAGTGGTGACGGATTGTTGCCAATGTAAAGTAAAATGTCAGGACAATATTGTGATAAAAATTACTATACAAAAATTATAATCAATCTGCTCATACTTTTAAGAAAGTTAGTAATTTCTAAACTAGAATGATCAACTTATATAGTAGTAGATTAATTTGTTTAGATAAATATCTTCACCCAAGAGACCTAACACATTTTAGGAATGATGTGTCAGAGTATGATAAAATCAGCAATCCACACTGATAGATTCTACCCTCATCTCATTTTTTTCATTAAGAATGGTACTATAAATTACACATTGTGACAATGAAGTAGGATGAATTTTAACGTGTAAATCCTGGTGCAGATATCTCTGTTATAAAGCCATGCTAACAGATTTCACTTCCAAACCTGCTTTGTAAGGTCTCTGAGTAATACTGTAGTGAAATCACTCAAAAGTAAACTTGAAAGTAATTTTAACCACTAATATTTAAACTGTTTATGAGTGGTATGGAAGATGACGTTGATCCCAGCATTTAATGGTGATTCATCTTCTCTTAAAGATACTTTCTTTTCCCCCTCCATGCTATGATTGTCACCTTTGTTATTTTGTCAAAAAGCATCATCCAGGAATTATGCTCAATAATAACTGCAGAGCACAATTAACTAAAAGTGATTTTTTCCCCTAAGAAGAGAGAGTGAAGAAATACACCTGGCCTCAGAGATATTTACATACCTCTACTTTATAGGTAATCAAGAGTTTGCTTAACTATTATCATAAAATACCTCTAAATACTATTTGTATAGGTCTTCTTACAATCAATTACAGAGACAGTAAACTGCAGCACAACGTTTCCAAATTCAAGGGCAAGAAGTGTTTTGTGGTCAGAATATTTAGGAAATGCTATGTACGATATCCCCTTGTTAGAGTTCATAATCGTATTTGCATATAAAGTCTAAGAAGGACTTTATTAAAGAAACTCCTTTAACTTAATATAATGTAGTGTTTTCTTAATTTAGTTAAGACCTCCCTCCTTTCTTTTTCAGTATACACCCACCATCCTCTCAAAAATTTGTGCAGAGAAGATTAAAACCTGTGTGGTAGGAATTATCCTCATTTCACAGATAAGGAAGTTGAGTTAAAATAATAACAGCTTCATCTAGCGATGCTTGTTAAGTTGTAACATTTCAGTTTAAATATAGATCAACTGACTTACTATCCAGTTTTCTTTCTGTCACCCTAATTTGTCCTCCAGAATGGACTCAAAGACATAAGAAGTTTGCTTTATACTTTTTTTCTTTTTAAATCCCAAATGTCAGGTATTTCTGAAGAAAAACTAAATGAAGAAATACTAACTGCTAAGTTTCAATTGCTATTGCCACTGATTGCTGTACAACTCTGTGTGAACTTCTGAGGTTGAAGATGTCAAGAATAGAGGAGGATGCCAGCCAAGGTGATAGATAGGACAGGAAGTGGATATTATCAGAACCCCGGATTTCTGCTCTTCCAATCCAAAATTAGGATTGAGCTGGTGTGACTGTGAGATAATTTCTCATTTTGTGGAAAAGTACTATTTGACATATTGAACATGGGCAATGGTTTATAGTGAAAAGAATTCTAGGATTCATAGAACCTGGAATCCAGGGACTCTATTCCCTATATTCTGTGCAGACTTAAGTGGCTTGCCATCTTGGAACTTTCAGGTCCTGCCTTTGTAGAATGGGGATAATACTAGATGTGTCCACCGTTCCTCTTAAAATTACATAAAATTGTACTCATAAGTGGTTGGCAAACCATTAAGTCTATTACAAAGAATATTAGAAATAGTAAACATTTAAAGTTATTTGTTGGTGTAGATTACAAAATTGACCACAATATCATGGATTATGTATGTTACATCAGATATTTTACCATACAGGATAAACAAAACTCATAATATATTCTAAATCACGACAAACCATTATAGTGACTTTCTACTGAAAAATATTGATCCACATAATCTTCAGTATTAGTCACTGAGTATAGAGAGGATGCAACTCTTTCTCTTCACATGTAAGCAAAGTGACATTAAAGAAAAAAAAAAAAGACTCTTCTCCTGGTCAGCACTAAATAACAAATAATTGGCAAAGCTCTGGTTTCTTGAATGACAATGAAGCTTTTCTTTTATGCATTATGTGCTTCATATAACATGATTTGTAACTGGTAGCCTTTAAAAATTGTTTCATTGTATTTGGCATATCTACATTGATTTTTGTTTCTGATGTTTTAGGATAGGCAAAGAAAGATGGTAGTGTTTCTTGGTCAGTACTGTTTGAGCAGGACCAGTGGGCTTTTTGGCCTTTTGGAATGTGACATGTTTCCTTGATCTGTGAACTTACAGAAATACAAACTAGTATGTGGCAGGATGTTTTTGTCCTCAAGAGATACTTGATACAAAAGATGATCAAATAGGAGTATTTTTTAGTACTATAAGTAATATTCTTCGTATTTGTCATAAAAAAAAGCCAGAGCATATGAGTACAGAAAAAAACCTCATAGAACCTCCAATTGAAAAATAAAAGTTATCACTGGGTATCACCAGTGTCAATCATTTTTGTCTCTAAAAGGGAAAATTGGGGCACCTGGGTGGCTCAGTGGGTTAAGCCGCTGCCTTCAGCTCAGGTCATGATCTCAGGGTCCTGGGATCGAGTCCCGCATCGGGCTCTCTGCTCAGCGGGGAGCCTGCTTCCCTCTCTCTCTCTCTGCCTGCCTCTCCAACTACTTGTGATTTCTCTCTGTCAAATAAATAAATAAAATCTAAAAAATAAATAAATAAATAAATAAATAAATAAAAGGGAAAATTGTCCCCTCTAAATAGAAAAGCAGTGATCAGATTCTCCCTGTAGATGAACGCCTTTTGTGTTTTTTTGCTAAGATCAGAGTAGGGTGAAATTGAACATCTTCTGGAAGTTGTACAAAAATCCAGAAAGAAACCCTTATGACTCTGAATCCATACAGGCAATTTATAACAAATACTTCTAATTAAAGAATAAAATAATTTGTTGAAAAATATTTTCTGATTTATATCTATTTCTTAGAGTTCATATATTTCTTCATTTCACAGGTATTTATTGAGGCCCCACTATGTTCCAGGTACTCCTCTTGTCTCTATGAACACTCATCAAAGAACCAAATAGAAATCCTTTTCCTCAAGTCCTCACAATCTGCTAAATATTTCATTCTTTGACTTATAAAAAGAACCAATTAATTGGTTTGTGAATAATAAAAAGATGAATTTCCTCTAATACTTTACTTTAAAATTAACTTAAAACAATGGCTTTGTATAAACATTTGATATAACTATTGTATTCCTGTATTGTATAACTTGTAGCAGCACCATTAAAACTTTGTTACATATATAGAGATTGTGTATCCATAGACACAATCTTAGTTATATAACCAAGAAATAACCCAGGTGCAGAGCTGCACCTGTGTCTACTTCTGTATGTACATCTCTATCTATATTTATATCTGGATAGATAAGCAGATACAGACATAGATAAAGGTAAAAGTGTTGATATAGAGACAGAGATATCAATTACTTTGCCAAAAAGGTGTAAAACTCTAACATAACCTATTTTATTCAATAGAATTTTCTTTGTCCCCCAGTATACATGAGGCATTAGTCAAAGCATTGTGAGGGTTTAGTTACATTAAGACTATATGACCTTAAGAAATGTAAGGCCTAATAGATGAAATCAGACTTATATACTAAGTAAAGGGTGGAGACAAGCTATTACATAATAAATGCTATATAAATTCTATGGTTGAGATGAGCCCAGGGGATAAAGGGATTATTGATTCTGATTCAAGGGACTGGAAAAGGCTTAATAATTGAGCAGGCTATTTATTAAGCTTAAAATATCCAAACACTTCAATCTAACCCAATTTTATTAGATCTTTACCAGAAGGATCTAAAGTCCTTGAAAGAACTTAGCTCTAATTAAATATATCCAAATCCAGTTTCAGATTCTTTCGCTGGGCCTTGATGTTGAAAGTGAATGTTCAATTGAAGGTAACTTTCAGCTCACCTTCTGAAGTCAGTACAAAAAGAAATGAGGTTTTCTCTAATGGTTAATGACTTCTCTGTCTGCCTCTGAGAAATTTAAAGGTTGTAGACAATCAGCAGTCCCACGCTGTTGTTTTTTAAGTGAATCTGAGTAATCTTGGCTGAGAAAAAAAAGCAGGGTAATTTTAAGAAGGATATAGAGAAAGAAAGGTTCCCATCTACACCTGAAAAAAAAAATTATGTAATTTATTTTCCTAGTGTGTTATGAAAGCAGAGAGTGCTTATCTTTATCCTCTCCTGAGTGGAGAGCTAGCCAGCTGAGTCCAGTGATCCCTTCATATGCACAAGCTAGTTGTTCATAGTTTCAGTTTTCTGAGTACAAATAAAAATGGTAACACTTGTACTAAGTGTTATATTATATTCTTCACCATTTTTTTCTGAAGCAGCCTTCTCATAGTCAATGTTTTCACATGATTAGATTGAGGTTATGCATTTTTTGGTAAGAATATCACAGAAGCGTCCTTCTCTGTGCATTGTATTGGGGGTACAGAATGTTAGATATCATATTTGGTGATATTAACTTTGATCGCTTGTTCGATGTGATATATGCCAGGTTTATACACTGTAAAGTTATCATTTTTTTTTCAGTCTGTATTGATAAGTATCTTGGGGATGTTAATCTGACATTTCTTTCAATCATTCATTCATTCATCGTTTCAAGTTTTTAAGTTCCAGTTAGTTAACCTACAGTGTAATATTAGTTTCAGATGTAGAATTTAGTGATTTATCACTTATATACAAAACCCACTGCTCGTCACAACCAGTACCCTCCTTAATACCCATCACCCATTTAACCCATCATCCTACATCTTTTTCATTCTTACCCAATATTCCTTTGTATATAGATACCACATCTTCTTTATCCATTCATCAGTCATTGGACATTTGGGCTCTTTCCATTAATTTGACTATTCTTGATAATGTTGCTATAAACATTAGGGTGCACGTATCCCTCCAAATCACTATTTTTATCTTTTGGGTAAATACCTAGTTGTGTAATTGCTAATGTGTAGGGTAGTAGGCCTATTTTTAACCTTTTGAGGAACCTCCATACTATTTTCCAGAGTGGCTCCACCATTCTACATTCCCACCAATAGTATAAGTGTAACATTCTTGTTTCCTGTGTTGTTAATTTCAGCCATTCTGACAGGTGTGAGGTGATCTCTCGTTGTGGTTTTGATTTATATTTCTCTGATGATGCGTGATGTCGAGCATCTTTTCATGTGTCTGTTAGCCATCTGGATGTCTTTGGAAAAATGTCTAGTTATGTCTTTTGCCTATTTTTTAAATGGGTTGGGTTTTTGGGTGTTGAGTTTGATAAGATCTTTATAGATGTTGGATACTAGCCCTTTATCATATATGTCATTTACAAATATCTTCTCCCATTCTGAAGGTTGCCTTTTAGTTTTGTTGATTGTTCCCTTCTCTGTGTAAAAGTCTTTTATTTTGATAAAGTCCCAATAGTTCATTTTTGCTTTTGTTTTCCTTGCCTCCAGAGAGCCTTTAAAAATATCATATATCCTATTTCTTCTCAAATGTTTGCATAATAATTTTAGAATGAATCTTGTCCCCAAATGTATTACAGTAGATTTTAATGGAGATTTTTTATTTTTTCCTTTCTTCTACATTTATTAATTTGATTTATTCTGTTAGGAAGAGCTGTCTCTTCTCCTTATACTTATTTACTTATTCAGTGATTCTTTTATGTCAGTTTGACAGATGGCTATTTATTTTATTCTACGGGTTATAATCTAATACCATTGTGGTTTATGTTGTTGCACAGGTTGTTCCAGTTTGACCATTGGAGCTCTTTCATACAGTCTTCTGTGCCCTTTAAATGTGTTCCCCCTTTTAAAAAAAATCACTTACTCTTTAAAAAAAAAAATTAGAGTATAATTAACATACATCTTAGTTTCTACTACATCTTAGTTTCAAGTGTAAAACATACTGATTGAATAATTTCATACATTACCCAGTGCTAACCACCTTTTTATGAGTACTTCCTTACTTTTTGTACTTTTCCTACTACTTTATAGGATGCTCCAGACTAATTTTGTATTTTTCCATCCCTAGACCTACAATCAAACACTTCTCCAGGAATCCTGAATTCTTTTTTATTGGACATGCTAAACACTAAGGTCTGAATGCTTCATGAACTTGTCACTACTGCAGTGTCCTTATTTCTAGAACTTTCAGCAGACTATGCTTAAATTAAGCACACATGTAAAGAAAAAGATCTGTATTATTTTTATTCATTTTTAAATTTTTTTATTTTTATTATATTTATTCATTATTATATTATATATAATTATATATTTTATATATATTTATATTTATATTATATGTTTATATTTTTATTTAATATCTGTATGTATATAAAAAATTATGAGTTCATAATGATACTTCCACCCACAATTCAAGATCACATTTCTGTCTAGTCTTTTCCTTTCAATTTTTGTAAATTTTTTTCCTCTAACATTGAGACATCAGGCTCTCATTGCCTGCAATACATTTACTTATTTGTTCAACCTTATTACACACAAAAATCAATTTCATAATTTCTAACCCTTACACATTTGAGAAAAAATTTTACTAATTAGAGCAGAATATTTGCCTGCTGTTTCTTTCATCTTTAGAATTAAAATAATGCTGGTCAAAATACTGTTTTCCAAAGTAATTTGTTAGCTTTTTCTTTCCCACTCTTCATTGTGTTTATGTTACTCATTTACAATACATTTAAGTTCATATATCGCAGTTTATATTTGATTTGGGTTCTTATTTTTTCATTCACATAGAGTAAAAATCACTCTTTGAGGTGTGCAGCTTTATGGACTTCAACAAATTCATGGAGTCTTGTATCCACCAATATAGTTGTGATACAAAACAGTTCCATTATAGTCTCCCTCAAAATTCCCTTATAGTTAACTACTTTTTTCTATAATTCCTGGAAACTATTGATCTGTTTCATGTCTCTATAATTTTGCCTTTTCCAAAGCTGTCATATGAATATAAACATATAAAATGTAGATGAGTGGTTCTCAATGAGAGACAATTTTGTGTTCAAACGGACATTTGGGAATCTCTGGAGTTATTTTTGTTTATTAAGTCTGGTAGGGGGTGGTGCTACTGGCCTCTAGTGGGTAGAGTTCAGAGATACTGCTGAATATCTCACAGTGCACAAAGAATAGCCTGGCCCAACATTTCAGTAGCACCAAAATTGAGAAACCCCTACTGTAGATATTTGGATCTGGCTTCTTTCACTTAGGAAAATGTGTTTCAGATATATCATATTGTGTGAATCAATAGTTTTTCCTTTAGTTTTCTGATTAGCATTATATTGTGAATAATATCTCACATACCTTGTTTATCCATTCCCAGGGGAAGAACATCTTTGTACCATTTTTGGCAATTATAGGTAAAGCTGTTATAAATATTTATATGCAGCTTCTGTGTGAATGTGAGTTTCATTTCTCTTTGTCAGAAGATGGTTTTTATTGTTTCTCCCAGTCTGTGTCTTGTCTTTGCACTACCCTTAATGGTTTCTTTAGTAAAGCAAAATATTTTAATTTTTATAAGGTCTAATTTTTATGGATCGTGTTTTGTTGTCTTATCTAAATATTCTTGACCAAAATCAAGCTTATACAGGTTTTTCTTGTATTTTTATCTGTAAGTTGTATAGTTTTATTTTTTACATTTGGTTTATGATCCATTTCAGTTCAACTTTATAAGGTTTGAAGCATGGGTTTAGATTTCTTTTTGTATATATGCACATCCAGTTGGTCAAGCTCTAGTTGTTGAAAAGACTATCCTTTCTCTATTGAAATAGCTTTCTCAAAAAGTCAGTTGATGTAAGTTATATAGTTTATTTTTTATATTTGGTTTATGATCCATTTCAGTTCAACTTTATAAGGTTGAAAGCATAGGTTTAGATTTCTTTTTTTTTTTTATATTTATTTATTTATTTATTTATTTATTTTTTTTTTTTAATATAATTTTTTATTTTTTATAAACATGTATTTTTATCCCCAGTGGTACAGGTCTGTGAATCACCAGGTTTACACACTTCACAGCACTCACCAAAGCACATACCCTCCCCAATGTCCATAATACCACCCCCTTCTCCCAAACATATGAACATCCAGTTGCTCAAGCTCCAGTTGTTGAAAAGACCATCCTTTCTCTATTGAAATAGTTTTATCAAAAAGTCAGTTGATGGGAAAAAAAAAAGTCAGTTGATGAAAATCATACATTTAAAGTGACAGTTGATTATATTTCTGTGGGTCTATTTCTGGGCTCCCTGTTCTGTTCTACTGATCTATGTATCTGTCCTTTATATCATCCTGTCTTGATTATTGTAGCTTTATAGTACAGCTTGACATCTACTATTATGAGATTTCTAAACTTACTTCTTTTTGAAGTTATTTTTGTTATTCTAATTCCTTTGTCTTTCTCTATAAATTTAGGATCAATTTGTTTATATATATTTAAAAGAAAAATTACATTGGTATTTTGACTTATATTGCATTTAATTTTATAGTAGAACTTTTGCAGAGCACTGCGAATTCTTAGCAATATTGAATCTTCTGATTTATTATTCTGTATACCTCTCAATTTATTTTAGACTTTTTTGGTTTCATTCATATAATCGATAACACACAGAAGCTTGCAAGTATATCATTAAACATATACCTAAGTATTTTATTTTTTTTGTTTCTATGGTTATATTTTAAATAGTAGTGTTTTTCTTTTTCAAATACCTGTTTTTCATTGCTGGTATATATCAGTATAATTGATTTTATATACAGGAACCTTTATGTTGAGACTTTTCTGAATTCATTTATTGGTTCTAGAACCATTTTAAGATTTTTTGGCATTTTCTGTGGGTAGAGAGTCATGTTTGTGAAGAGGAACATTATTATTTTTTTTCAATCTGTATCTTTTTAATTCTTGCCTTATAAAAATGACTAAGACTTTCAGTATTATATTGTCTTTTCTTGCTTCCAGGCTTTGGAGAAAAAGTTCAGTTGTTCACATTAAATATAGATGTGTTTAATGTTTTTGTATATGTTCTTTATTAAGTTAGAGAAGTTTCCTTTTATATTTCTGGTGTAAGGTTTTCTTTTTTCATCAATATACATTAAATTTGTCAGGTGGTTTTTGTTTTTGTTTTTGTTTTTTTTTGCATCATTGACCTGATATGATTTTTTGTTTCATTTCATTTCATTTCATTTTTTTAAAGATCTGTCTATTTGTTTTATAGAGAGACAGTGTGTGTGTGAGCAGGGAGAGGTGTAAAGGAAGAGGGAGACAGTCTCAAGCAGACTCCCCACTGAGGGCAGAGCCTTCTGTATTCCAGGACCTTGAGATCATGAGCTGAACTGAAGTCAAGAGTCAGATGCTTACCTGACTGAGCCACCCATGGACCCCTTTTTAAAATTTTTTAAAAAATATATTCAGTTAATGTTAAACATCCCTTTAGGTACTACTTTAACCACATTGCACAAAATTGGGTTTGTTCCATTTTTATTCATTAAAAAGGTATTTTAGTATCCTCTGAGACTTATTCTTTGATCTCATATTATTTGGTATTGTACTGTTTAACTTCCAAATGATGATTCCCAAACATTTATGGTTGTTCCCTATAAATTTGTTATTTATGTCTGGTTTAATTACGTCATGATCCAAGAACACATTTTTGTATGATTTCTATCCCTTTAAACTTGTTAAGATTTTTTTATGATCCAGATAGACCAGATTTAATATGGTCTACTTGAATGACCATTCCATGTGTGCTTGAAAAAAAAAGTGTGCTCTGTTACTGGGGGGACTGTTTTATAAATGTAAATTAGGTAAAGTTGGTTGATTGTGTTTTTCAGGACTTCCATAGCCTTGACCAGATTTCTGCTCATCTGTTTTATCAGTTACTAATGAAAGACTATAGAAATCTTCAACTATAAAATGTGGATTTGTTGATTTTTTTCTATCAATATGTACTACATATATTTTATTTTTTATTTATTATTATTTTTTAAGATTTTATTTATTTGCAGGCAGAGATCACAAACAGGCAGAGAGGCAGGCAGAGAGAGAGAGAAGGGGAAGCAGGCTCCCTGCTGAGCAGAGAAACCCCCCCCCCCCAATGAGGGGCTCCATCCCAGGATCCTAGGATCATGACCTTAGATGAAGGCAGAGGCTTTAACCCACTGAGCCACGCAGGCACCCCTGTACTACATTTATTTTAAAGCTGTGTAAATAGTTGTACATTTGTTTGGATTTTATGTCTTTTTGAAGAATTGGCCATTTTATCATTATGACCCTTTTTATCCCTAATAATATTCCTTGTTCTGACATCTATTCTAACTGATGTTAATATAGCCTCCCCAGTTTTCCATCTGGCTTGGACATTTATGCCCATACCACAACAGCTAATTTTCCCCTTATCATTTCTGTCCCAAGGTGGATATTTTCTCAGGAGTCACAGTTTCCTGTGAGAATTTCGGGTAGAGTTTATTTAGAAAAAACCTAAAAGATGAAAGATAGTGTGAACTTCTATATCTGTAGTCACCATGCTTACCAGCCAATTCATCTGCATGCTACCAATTTGTTAACTAGTCTTGCTGAGTTCTTTTATTGTTGTCTGATATCTGCCCCCAGGTAAGCAAGAGCTCAAATGCTGCCTCTCTCTCTGAAGATGCCTATTTTCCCCAGATATTACATTATAGCTGGTTGCTCTGTGACTTCTTTCTCTGATGATTTTAAGAAGAGAGTGGATTTTGAGTTTTCATGCAATTTTGTTGTAAGGGTGGGAGAAAACATTATTTTCAGTTCAGTGTTTACATCACTGAAATGGAAATGGGAAATCTCCAAGTTTGAACAGTTTACTAACTCCATTGCTTAGTTTCTTTTATTTTTTTTCATTGCTTAGTTTCTAGAATATTTTGATTCATTTTCTTATCTCTTTAGGTTTTTAAGTGTTATATTACATTTTAAATATTTTAGTATTACAGTGATTCCAATATGTTCCTTACACCTGTTGCCTTTTTCCTTTGTGATAGTTTGTCATCCTGTGTGATCTGTAATTCTGAATATGAACTCATCCTCAGATCTTTTCTATTTCTTTTTTTTTTTTTACTCCCAACATACACTGGACTGTGGAAATGATGTATGAAAAATTTTCTGTTTGCCTCCAAGGGAATTCTGAAGAGAGTTTAAATTTAAACACTAGCCCAAGATTCTCATTACTCATAAGTGAGTTTTGCCCCCCTCCCAACCCTGCTGCTTCCACAGACTTCCTTAGTTTTCCTCAGCCACTTAGCTATTTTTCCAGGCCAATTTTCACTGACAAAAATCTTTTGAGACTACTAGCTTTAAGGGTTCAGACATCTTCTTGCCATAATTCCTAGATTACAACTTTTTTCTTAATACTCAAGCTCCAGTTTTAGGTGCTATAGAATGATCCAATATGCTTATATTGTCCAGCATGAACTTAAATTTTCCATCCTGGCTTGTTGGAAATTGTACCAGACCCAGTTTATGTAGCTCCCCAAATTCAGTTGATGGTTTTCTAGTTAGCTGCAATGTTGACCTTCCAGGAAATTCATCTCACAAGAGGAATACTTGCTGGTGATGTTTATGGCAACGTCACAATTATTGGGTTTTACCATGGTTAACTATGAAATTAATGGAAGCTATACTTGATCAGTATGGGAGCAAACATTCATTATAAACATTGTGATGAAGGGTAGCTGCTTTATTCTCTAGACAATACAGGCTAAGAATTTCTTACAGTGTGTCCAGCTTTTGCAAGTGTTTATTCCGGCAAAGCAGAACTTGCCATAGTAACTAGCTCTACCATATAAATCAACACTCTAAGAACCCACAGATCATCTGTGTGACAATCAATTCAGCATTTGCCAGACATTAATCTAAATGCTTTTCAGAATAGACCTTTTGAAAAGAGGAAGAGAGGTTGTTGGAGAACTTGAGCTCTAAAATTAAGCTGCCTAGGCTTGAGTTCCATCTCTATTGATCAACGGTTGTGTGAAGTTGAGTGTTGGAAAATATTCTGTGCTTGTTTTCCTCCATTGTTGAGAGGATTAACAGAAAAAATATATGCAAAATACTAAATATTCATTATTATTTCACCCCACTCCAATTTCATTGTCTCTCTACATATATATGTGTATATTTATTTATATAAATAAATACACTGAATATACTAAATATATATATACTTATGTAACATAATATCTTTGTATATTATATACCATTATATATATATGTGTGTGTGTGTGTGTGTGTGTATACACACATATATATCGTTAACATCACCAGGGTAAGTTCTATGATCTCACTTATAAATACTCTTAATATAGCACATGAAACGTTTGAGCTAATTTATAAAAACTATAGGTCCCTATTTCCCCCAGATTTCTTACCTCATCATCAATCTTCAGCTTCAGTTTTTTCTCAGCAGTGTTTGCTTACTTTCCTAAGTTGATCAACATTTTCTTTGATAAAAAAATTGATATAAAATACCTCAAGGGTTTTCCCATTCACTCTGTTTATTTACATAGCTAACACCAATCTGCTTCTTAGTTCTCTAAATACTGTATTAGGATGAAGTTTTCAACCAACAGTGTTTTTGCCAGGTTTCCAGTGAGTATGATAAAGACAAATTTATAAACAGATAATGTAAAATACATATCAAATGTTTAAGCCTGATTTAATATGTATCGAATTTAATAATAATCTTTAATAATTTAATATTAATAATTTTTTAATCCAATAATAATAATAATAATTTAATTTAATTTAATACATATCAAAGGTTTAAGCCTGATTTAATTAAAGCACTAGAATGGAGCCTTCAGGCTTGTTATACAGGGTTTATCTTTTACTCATTATGTTAACTTTGGGAAATCACCTAACTTAAGACTTGTCATACAAATATAAAGGGTTAGGGGGCACCTGGGTGGCTCAGTTGTTTGAGCATCAGACTCTTGGTTTTAGCTTGGGTCATGATCTCAGGGTCATGGGATCGAGCCCCAGTTTGGGCTCCACCTCAGCACAGAGGGTGCTTGAGATTTTTTCTCCTCTCCTCTCCCTAGGCCCCTCCCTGCACATGTGCTCTCTCTCTCTTTCTCTCTCAAAAATCGTTGAATAAATCTTTAAAGAATAAATATAAAGGTTGTATTTGAGATAAATGAGGATTTTCTCAATGTATGCTTAGGCATTAAACTTTTTGAGAGAAATATTATATTTTTTTGATTAATGTAAACATATTGAAATGTTCAGAGAATAACTGGAAACATGCATAAACTTTCTCCAAAATTAATAAATATTAGTAATTGTGTCAAATAAAAATAGAGAAATAAATTTAAAATATTAAAAATTAAATAGCTCTTTTTCCTTCCAATTATTCACATCATTTTCTCTCTTAAAAGATGAATTAATTTCATGCTTTCTAACTTAGCTACTTCTATAGAGATATCTAAAAGAATTGTAATAACAGACTCTTGACTATAGAGAACAAACTGATGGTTACTGGAGGAGGAGTGGGCAGGGATGAGGAAAAGCAGTGGATGAACTAAATGGGTGATGAGTGTTAGAGAGGGCACTTGTGATGAGCACTGGATATTGTACGTAAGTGACGAATCCCTAAATTCTGCATCTGCAACTAATATTTCACTCTAGGTTAATTAGCTGGAATTTAAATAAAAACTTGGTGAAAAAAAAAACAACTTTTAATTTTTTTTTTCAATTTACACACCATACCTATCACTTAATACTGTGCTTTTCACTCAATGTATTAGAATTGTGAAATATGTCAGTACATATAGTAACTGGTTTTCACTAACAAGTGATACTTTATTTATGATTTTTTATTTATTTATGAGAGAGAGTGAGAGTGTGTACCTGAGCATGAGGTAAGGGAGGATCAGAGGGAGAAACAGAAGGGAGCATGATGCAGGGCTCTATCCCCAGAATTGTTTTTATTTTTTTATAATTTCACAGAATTCTTCAATAAACATTCATTTGTTCAATTTCCAACTTATATTTAACAGTATGAAAAGAAAGTTATATGATTTCTAATGATATAGAAACCTGTATTATTTTCAGAAATCAACCCTATACTGAATATAGCAAATTAGATTTCTCTGTATTGAGAGTAGAAAAGTGTCACCTTCACTCTTCTGCCAACTCTGCAGAAATATATCAAAATATATCAAAAGTTTCCATACATCATACATTTACTTTGGACAATGGAAAATAACTCTACCAGATGATTTATCCATAATCTCTTATTGTCACTTTTTTGTTGTGTTTCCATGTGAGTTGTTTAATTCATCAGTATTTATTGAATAATCTACTGTGGGCTTTTACTGATAGCAAAAAAGATTATAGCACAGATATCCTTTAAAAGTATAAATTATTCAACTATAGACTATATGTTACATGATACCAGAAGGCAAAAGAAGAAGAGAGAACTTCACATAAAATAGTTACAGAAATGTTTATGGAGAGAGTGATTTGAGCCACACCTTGATATGTGGCTATGAGAAGCAGAGAAGAATGGAGTTGCTCAATATATGTAGGTCATTGAAAACCCAAATTTATAGGTAGTAAGGTAGACTATGAAGAGAAGAACTCAGAAAATTTTTTGGAAGTAGAACAGAGGAAGATATATAGGCTAGACTTTTATACAAAGCTAATGGTCCTGGGCTTTAATTTTTAGTGACGGAGAATGGGAGAAAAGACTATTTGAAGAAGAAAATGGTATGATATAATTAGTGTTGTATGAGTGTGTTTGATAGATTATGATGGTGGTTGATCATAGTTCTATTTCTCTATAATATTTCATACTTTTTGTGCTCTATTAGGTTTGAATTCAGTTGTAGAAAGCTGTATGATAAAGGCATGCATACTAACTATATTATGCACCACTAATATCCTTAGAAATTGGAAATACTGATTTTTGTTGTTTAGATAATCATGAGTCACTTGGAATGTGAATTTCTAAAATTTTCCACTTTTTTAATATCAGCACAACATCCAAACATGGTTTTTAGCTAGTATTGGAATTGTAATAGTGAACAACACTGGAGGGTTATTAAAGAGTCTAAATATATGAATTGATACATTTGGTACAGGTGAAGTTTTTTGCTGATATTTACACTTTTAAACCTGTCAGGAAGATCTCAATTAAAATTCATGCTGAGAATCCCACGATCTTTCTAATGTTACAGTTTTGATCAAGTACATTTAGATGTAATGAACACAAATTATTCATAAAAATATTTTCCTTCCATACCGATGGTTTTTAGCACTTTAAAGAAATAAACCCTGACATATGCTTCCCAATACAACGTGAAATTTTATTTATTTATTTTTTAGATTTATTTTATTTTATTTATTTGAGAGAGAGGAAGAGAGAATGCATGAGAGTGGGGAGGTCAGAGGGAGAAGCAGGATCCTCGCTGAGCAGGGAGCCCGATGTGGGACATGATCCCAGGACTCCAGGACCATGACATGCTGAAGGCAGTTGCTTAACCAACTGAGCCATCCAGGTGTCCCACAACATGATATTTTAAAAATCTTAAAAAAATATATCCCTTTCTTGCTTATTCCATGAGGTAGGGCTACAGAAGGGAAAAGATGTTGGTTTGTCTGTACTCTTCATGTATGTGACTAGCAAGTGATAGGTATTAACTTCCAAGGTCCACAAGTGCTATGAGTTTCCATCCTTCCCTATAACATTCTTTAAAAGAAAAATACCTGTTAATATAATTTAGAAATTTATAGTGTTCATTGAAAGGAAATATGATTCTTCGATAGAAAGTAAAGCATGAAAGCAGGGAAATGATGTTAACAGCATTCACTATCTCTAGCGCATAAGCAGAATATACAGAAATCACACCCATTAAGTAGACCAGTCTGAAAGGATGGCCAACTTGGTTTTAAAATAAAGTCCCAGGAGTGCCTGGGTGGTTCAGTGGGTTAAGGATCTGCCTTCGGCTCAGGCCATGATCCTGGAGTTCTGGGATCAAGTCCCTCATAGGGTCCCTGCTCAGCAGAGAGCCTGCTTCTCCCCCTGCCTCTCACCACAGTTATGCTCTCTCTCTCTCTCCCTCCATCTCTCTCTTTCAAATAACTAAATAAAATCCTATGTCTCATAAATTCATTCCTTCCCAGGCAAAGTGAGACAGTCATCCTAGAAATATTGACACACAAAAAAATTGTACATCAAGCAAAATTTATATGTGAAAATACAATATCAACTTATTTTTTTCTTTTAAAACCCTTAGATATAATTCTAACAATATTATTCAATGGTAAGGGTGAATATTTCCACCAATTAGAATACTTATCAAAATGGACAGTTAAGGTGACTTTGAAGTTCCATTTATAGCACAAGGGTATAGTGGTTGAATATTTAATAAGCTCTCAAAGTTAGAATTATTTTTATTTCTTTATAGACATGTCATGCCTAGGAATAAATGATTATGGAACATTTTGGATTGATAGAAAGTAAAGGTATTGTGAGACTATGCCTAACTTTAAGGTGGACATAGAAATCCCTGGCAAGCAAGCATATATTTCCCATAAAGTAACTTTGGGAACAAGGTTTTCAAGGAAAGACTGTTGCTAAATAATTTTTCTCATGATT